>NC_134483.1:270440879-270490879 GCF_040206685.1 Ascaphus truei
GTACAACGCAAACGAGCAGTATCAGCATATTAACACTCCCCGGTTCGGCAGATCAGCATTAGAACCAGATGGCAGCAACGAGGCAGAAAGCCCGACGCAAGTCGGATGTCAGGGCCTATTTCTCAGGACAAGGCAAGGCGGGGGCCGCGGAGCTGTCGGCGGTGTCGGATTCCGATTCCGCCCAGGACACCGAGGGGGCAAGAGCAGCGACAGAGCAATCTAGAATCATTAAAAAATAAATTTCCAGGCTCCTGGTGGATCTGAAATCTTTTTTCAGGGGGGAGGTGGAGGGGCTCCGGCATGATCTAATGCAGATCGGGTCCAGAACCAATGACCTAGAGGAGCGCATGGAAGCCAGCGCGAACACACAGCAGGAAACAAACTCCCGCATACAAGCCCTAGAACAACGGGTGATGGAGTTGGAGGCCCGCCAGGAAGACGGGGAAAATAGAGATAGGAGGAACAATTTGCGAGTCAGGGGGATCCCGGAGGAAATCTTAGACCCGGAGGCACTGCTGACACGCTGGATGGCCTCCATCCTGCCAGATAAGCCAGAAGCTGACTTTCGGATGGACAGGTGCCACAGAGCCCTGCACTCTAGGCCACTGGCCTCAAATCCCCCTAGGGACGTGATCCTCCGCCTCCACTATTTCTCCGTAAAGGAGGAGGTGGGAAGGATAGCCCGGGCAACCCCCCATATCACCTTCGAGGGGATCACCCTCACGGTATTTCAGGACCTGTCGCCCCTCACTCTGGCCCGCCGGAGAGCAGTAGGCCACGTTACACGGGCCCTAAGAGACAATGAAATAAGATACCGCTGGGCTTTCCCCTTTGCCCTAGTGGCCACAAAGAATGGGAGACCCCATGTCCTCAAGCATCCTTCAGAGGGGGCAGCCTTTCTGAAAAGGCTTGGGGTGCAGGGAAATACGGCTAACTCCCCAGAGGGGGCCCAACAAGGTCCTGTCACGGACTCCCCATCAAGACGACAGGGTTCCTCTTCCCCGAAGGAGAGGAGTCTAAGTAAAAAAGATGGAAGCGGGAAAAGCCCATAAATCTCAGAAGAGATGAAAGCCAGAACTGTTTTGTTACGCTTGTTGCGTCTTTATCAGTCAGTTTACACCCTTCATGTCAGCCAAGCCCTAAAGAAGACTTCTACAGGAGAGGTGAGACCAACTCCAGCAGGCCTCAAATGGCGGCCGCCAATGTCAACGGACTTAAACAGAGCGGAAGGACCCAAGATGGCGTTCCCTTACCTCATGGAGCGGGAAGATGGAGAAGAAGCGCGAAATCGTCCATGGCGGCGCAACTCCTGGCGGGACAGAATGCTCCGGCGGTGGGACCCGCCCAGGGAGCTGCCCCCGAACCAGCCCTCTCTCCTCTGCAGCCCGCCTTCGAATGAGGAGGACCCACCCAGACCGGTGACGTCAGAGGGGTGGATATCGCGAGAGCGCTGGAGAGGAAGGCGAGGGAGTCGCGGTGACGTCAGGAGGACGGCGCCGACCCGGATATGCTGCGGGGCTCCTCGGCGGAGGCACGCGAGATCCGCCGCCGGGGAGATGCCCCGACACACATAAGCGAGGGAGGGGGGCAGGAGAGCGGAGATCTCGAGGTCAGGAAGGGGTGTCCCGAGTGGAGAGGGAAAGTAAGAGGAGGGAGGTTGGATAGGGGGAGCATTAGAGGGGCGCTAGGGGGCACAGAGGCTACTCTCTATAAAATAAAACAACAAAAAAAAAAACAATAAGGAATAAAGCCCAGTGCTAATAGGCGCCTAGGGAAAAGGCTACCCCCGTTAGAGCCGCGAGAGAAGGAGTTGGGGGGGCGCAAGAGGTTGCACAAAAGGCTGCAGAGGGGGAGAGTAGAACAGGAAGAAGGCCAGAACTGAAGGGCTGAAACGGTTTAGAGTTTTGGAAAGTAGTATAGAAGTAGTATAGAGAAGGTAGAGGGTGAGAGAGTAGAATATAGAGGTTCACTATGGTCTACACCAGAATTGGGAGGGGGGAAAATAAATAATAAAAATACTATATTTAAAAAAAAAAAATAATAATAATAAAAAAAAAAAAAAAAAAAAACAATAATAAATAAAAATAAACTGCCCTATCAGGACAATAGTTCAGAGTTTGGAGGTTAGGTTTTAGGTTAGAGTTCCGCATAACTGCCGGCGGGGGGGCAAAGTCCCGGCTGTCCGTGGCTGGCCTCAAGCGCCACGAGAGGGGACCAAAGGGGAGAGAGGTCCAGGAAGAACAGACTGCAGCCGGGCATTGAACCCGAGGTCCAGTAGGACCAATACGGTTCCTGTTATTTGTTTATGTGATATTTATATGTTACTTTCCCTCATGTTTCTTCCCCCCCCCCCACCCCAGCACCATCAGGCGTTAGACGGATCCTGCCCGGAAAGTGCAAGCACTACGGTTCTCAAACCCATCAGGAGCACAGGGCCCGGGGTAAGAATATTTACGCCTATACTGTACACTCTATCTGCTCACACAACTGATATACATATGGCGGTAACCTTTATGTCACAAAACGCCAAAGGGCTCAATAGTCCGCACAAGCGGAGGATCGCCTTCACGGAGTTCAAAAGGAGAGGGGCTGAAGTGATCTTTCTCCAGGAAACACACTTCAGTTCTAGACACAGCCCTAAATTTATGGACTCACACTTTCGTCAGTTTTTTCTAGCGTCAGGGCCGGAAAAAAAAGGAGGGGTAGCTATATTAATGCATAATAACACCCCATTCCAGGTAGAAAAGATCAAAAGGGACCCCGGGGGACGGTTTATCGTGCTGGTTGGGCTCCTCAAACAGACCAGAATCACATTGGCATGCATATATGCGCCGAGTGAAGGTCAGACAGATTTCTTTAACGGTTTTTTTCAAAAGCTGCAGCAGTGGGCCGAGGGTCATATTGTACTGGGAGGGGACTTTAACACGGTAATTAACCCGAAGGTCGATCGCTCGACATCCCAACAATCTATAAGGAAAGTGGGGAACGCCGCTCTCCTGAGGGGTCTAAGGCAAACTGGCCTAGTAGATATCTGGAGGGAGCAGCACCAAGGGGAACGCAGCTACTCCTTTTATTCCCATCCCCACGACAGTTACAGTAGGATTGACCACTTCTTTGTTTCGGGCAGAATGGTCCCACAAATATCCGACACAATCATACATGATATTACATGGTCGGACCATGCATCGATTGAGCTACGATGCACCCAAATTGGATCTGTCAGGCCGGGAGCAAATTGGAAGCTAAACGAATCAATGATTAAAATTCCGGAAATACAAAAAAAAGTCAAAACTGAGCTATCAGCCTACTTCAGGATAAATAGTGGTAGTGTGGTTTCCCAATCTATGTTATGGGAGGCTCATAAAGCCACAATCCGGGGGGTCTTGATCAGTATCGCTGCAAGTAGAAAAAAGAAAAAGGAGGCCAAATTAACGCAGCTCTATAAAAGGTTACATGAGCTCTCTACACTACATAACCGGACAGGTAGAGAGGATACCCTTAAGGAATTGAAGGATGTCAGGATTGAACTGAACCTTCTCCTTACCTCCAGGGCCGAGAAAGACATGAGTTGGACTCAGAGGAAATTTTATGAGAAAGCTAACAAACCGGACACTATGCTGGCTACCAGACTCCGAAACCGGAAACCAAATTATAATATTCAATCTATCAAAACAAGTGGGGGCCAGTGTTCCTTAAACCCTAAAGTGATAGTGGGGGAGTTCGCGAAATTTTACGCACAGCTATACAATGGGGAGAAGGTGGTTCACAATGCAAGGACAAGTAGTAAGCTACGGAAATTCCTGGCAGACGCGGCCTTGCCACAATTGACCAGATTGGAGCGAGAGGCATTACAGAACGACTTTACGAGGGAGGAATTGGAAGCGGTAGTAAAAAACCTAAAAGCGTCAAAAGCCCCGGGCCCGGATGGGTTCTCCAATCTGTACTATAAAAAATTTATTGGAGTTCTGGCTCCTCACATGCTCCAGTTATTCAATGGAGTGCTAGCAGGAGAGCCCTTTCCGGGACAGATGCTCCAGGCGTCAATTTCAGTAATTCATAAAGAGGACAAAGATCCCACTAGCTGCCAGAGTTACAGGCCCATATCGTTAATAAATACAGATGTTAAAATCTATTCTAAATTACTGGCCAATAGATTAAATATAATCCTGCCGAGGCTTATCCACCCGGATCAAGTTGGCTTTATTAGAAATAGACAAGCGGCCGACAACACTAGAAGGATTGTTGATATCATAGACTATATAGGAGCCAAGGAGATCCGAAGTGTGGCCCTAAGCCTAGATGCGGAAAAGGCCTTTGATAGGATTGATTGGCCATACCTGGAGTCCACGCTTGGAGCATTTGGGTTTGGGGGTATATTCCAACAAGCAGTCAAGGCTTTGTACACGGCACCAACTGCTAGGGTGGTCCACCAAGGATACCCATCAGATCCTTTTTCAATTAGAAGCGGCACAAGGCAGGGGTGTCCGCTTTCGCCCTTGCTCTTCGCCCTATGCATCGAACCGCTCGCAGCGCAAATTCGGAACAACGCTGATATCTCTGGGGTGCAAATCCACTCACAGGAGCACAAAGTGGCTTTGTACGCAGATGACATCATTCTAACCCTTACTAAGCCGCTCGTCTCGCTACCCAATCTGTTCGAGCTTCTAGAGCGGTTTGCCCAGATCTCAGGCTTTAAAATAAATCAATCCAAATCAGAGGCCTTAAGCCTCAATATGCCAAGAGAGATGGAGAAGCTGATAGAACTCAATTTTGGGTTTAGATGGTGCCCTTCCTCCATGAAGTACCTAGGAGTGCAGATCACAAAACAGATAAGCTCCTTATATTCGGCTAACTATCCCAAACTGCTGAGGACTCTAAAAAAAGAGCTGCAGGATTGGAAGGCATATGGTATTTCCTGGCTAGGGAGGATCTATAGCGTCAAGATGAACGTCCTTCCCCGGATTCTATATCTGTTCCAAACTCTCCCAATTCCCGTGGTAAGAGCGGATATCGCAGGGCTCCAAAAATCAATATCCCAATTTATTTGGAATGGTAGAAAACCACGGATTAGAGTAAAGACGATGCAGAAAGCCAAGGAAGCTGGTGGCCTAGCGGTGCCGAGTGTTATATCCTACTACAAAGCGGCACAATTGTGCCAAATTACGCAATGGCACGGTGACCCTGAGCTGCGGCGATGGGTGGCACTGGAGAGGGAGGTGTGGAGCTCATGGACCTGATCTGGTACCCGAGGAAACGGGTGAGGGATGTTCTCATTCCATTGACCTCTGTACTCAACTCACTCTCGGTCTGGGAGGCTTCCAAAGATAATAGTTCATTAACCTCCAAACATACTCTGATGGCACCTTTATATGGCAACCCGGACTTTGCTCCTGGTCTGACAGATAAGAGCTTCCCGCTCTGGCGTAAATTAGGGGTTAGACGGTTGAAGGACCTGGAGGTTAAGGGAAAGATCAAATCCTTCGAATCATTACAGTCGGAAACAGGCATTCCTAACACGGATTTTATGAAATACCTCCAGGTCAGGGCATATTATAAAGCACACCCGGTGAGACCACCGCTGACGAATTTTGAAAAGCTCTGTGCGCGCTGGACAGGCACGCGGGGACTGATCTCTGCCTTATACAGAGAGGTGGTGAATACGGACACAGACAGGACAGTCAAATCCCGTTTCATGACTCAATGGGAAGAGGATCTTCAGGGCCAACTAGAGGACGAGGACTGGGCCGAGGTATTTAAGGCCGTGGCCACTAGCTCCATCTGCACAACATTGAAGGAGAATTCGTATAAAGTATTACTACGGTGGTATCTCACCCCAGTTAGATTAGCTAAATTCAATCGGGATCTTCCCCGCTCTGCCCCAGGCAGTGCGGGGAACAAGGGGATCTGGTTCACATGTTGTGGTCTTGCCCGAAAATAGTGCAGATCTAGACCCAGATCCGAGATTGGCTGCAAAGGATCTTTTTGGGGCTCAAAATCCAGCTGGACCCGTGGCTGTTTTTGTTAGGTAAACCTACGAATGAGGTATCTTGGTCGGGTAACAAGCTGATAGCACACTTTGCTACCGCTATGCGGTGCGAGACCGCAGCACTGTGGAATCAGAATGCGATTCCTTCTATAGACAAAATCAGGAACAGAATTTGGTTCATATGCCGAATGGAGAAGTTAACGAGTTTAGTTAACGATTCGGCCGATAAATTCGAAAAAGTCTGGTCATTGTGGTTGGCCCAGACCGATATTCAGGGGATGAATGAGGCCACAATATGGCTTTGATAGATGTAAGTGGGTTCTCCTTGGATGATGGACGGGGAGCTACTCGGGACGTTCGGACGGCAGGGCTTCCCCAGGGCAGTAGTACTATCCCAACTGGAACGAAGTTGAGTTGCGGCAGCAGATCGGGCGTAGGGTTCTCGGTGAAGAGATCAAGAGCTGAGCGATAACAGAGCCGGCGCAGGTCGTCGGATCATCATGTAGTAAGGGACTCGTCTACGCCTCTCCCTCCCTTCCCCCTCCTTTCCCCCCCCATACTTCCCCGTAGTTGTTGTCTGTCTGGTAAGGTCTTGTCCTGTGGGTTTCCCCAACGTGTGTCCGTCATCTGTAGTTTGTCCTTGCAAGTGAAGTGTATACATGGAATTACTATCAACATAATGTAACCCTTTGATTGTATGCACTAAAAACCAATAAAAACAAAGTTGAAAAAAAAAAAATAAGTATTTTTGTATTCTAAAGTAATTTTTATACACTACATAAATTTCAATTGTGTGTACTCCATTCTAATGCGCATCAACAATACTTAAATGTATGATTAAAAAATAAAATTGTGATTAAATTGCCGTGATTAAAAAAGCTGTGTGTTCTGTGCACGCGCATAGTAAGTGAAACTTCTTTGACTTTTGTCGCAGAAATTGACTTATAACGCGCGTGCTCGGCACACATGTGTCAGTCAGTGTGTGTGCATGTCAGCGGGTGGGGGGAGCAGAGCTCGTTAGGAGCTGCGGCGGCGGTTACCCTCCATGATGTTTAATTTAATTTCAACATTACAATGTAGTACAATATTCACCTTCCACATTTGCATCAGATTGCTGTGTTACATTCAATTGTGTTTCCATACTGTCAGTAGCTTCTGTAGATTCCTCATCTGCATAATTTAACTCTGTAGACGGAGAAATATGAAAAATATATAATTACTGTACAATGTGTATACACATTACATGGATCATAGTACATACTTTGTACATAAAACTGTAAACTATGTTGTAGTAAAAATTAAAAATGAACTTGTATGACATTAGTGAGACATACCGTTTACTCTATTATGTAAACTTAGGCAACAGTAGCAAAGGTGACAACTATGTAGATGTTTCATAAAGTAATTACTTGCCAAAAACCACGTCACATTTATAAACAACTTCATTAGATAACTATGACATAGCACATACTGTATACGTGAACAACAATTATAGTAATTTTCCTGTCACAGTTGCCATGTTTGTCTCCATATTACTTAATTCACATTACGAACATTTAACACATACAATTTACCATGCTGAAAATCATCCTGATAAACTCCAATATCAAAATCTCCTTCAATTCCTTTTATTACTATGGAAGGCAACTTTGCGCTTAACTGCTCCTCCAAAGGTGTAAGGTTCAATGGTGTAGCAGGTGGGCCTCCACCTGTGCCTCTGGCATGCTTGGAGTATTGTTGTAATTTTATTTTGAGTTTTCTTTTGATGTCGTCAAACCGTTTCCGGCAATTATCGTGCGTGTGCACTTGAATTCCACAGCCAGACACAGCATCACGGATATTTCTCCACAATTGTCTCTTCACCATAGGGGAGGTGTTAACTGTTAAGAAACATAATGACAGTAGAGAGAAACAGATTTGAAATTTTAACATTGTTTTATAATATAACATGTGTGATTTTTATTTTCTACATGGACAATTGCAGTAAGTGCTATGTTACTTTATGACCAAATTAGAGAATGTGCAATTTAACTACAACGATGACTATTGACTGTGTGTATTGTGTATTGTAATGCATGACATAATTGCTGTTGTGAAACAACAGGAGCAAACACAGCATTGTAACTGTACTGTTATTGGCAACCATTGACATGGTGTTACGTATGTGAGGTGAATACATTTACTGACATTATGATTCCAAGTGCAAATTTATAACATGCGTACAACGTACCAACCAGATGTCCAAACAGACGGTCATAGTGTTCCAAAATTGACGCAACTAGCACCTGATTCTCCTCGTCACTAAATTTAACGTTTCTTTTTTTAGCATGTTGTACCAGTGGACTGACAGCATCACATATGTTATTTTCGGGCATGTATTCCTCTTGAAAACCAATGTTGCCCATGTGTATGTCAGCCTCAACATTATCTGAGGTGACATCTGCACCTGCACACACTTGTTCATGAACCGCTGACATGGTCACTGTAGGCAATAGTGTGTGCACATTCATTGTTGCACTAATAGTTTCACTGCCTGACTCGGACACACTAGCATTAGTTTTGTCGTGAGGAAAATGCATTGTACTCACACATAGTGTGTGCACATTCATTGTTGCACTAATAGTTTCACTGCCTGACTCGGACACACTAGCATTAGTTTTGTCGTGAGGAAAATGCATTGTACTCACACTACTACACTGTCTGCCACGTACACGGACACGTACACCGCGACGTTCTCCACCACGTACACCGCCACGTAACCCACCACGTAAACCGCCACGTACTTCGGAACGCACACTAACACTGCCACGCACAATACCACCAACCGTACCACGAGCACTACCACGAGCTCTACCACGAACCCTACCACGCACAGCACCACGCACACTAACACCCAAACAACCAACACCACGAACACTCACAGTGTCACAAACATTCTCGGTAAACACACCATCAGTCACACCTGCTGAGATACTCGCCACACCATTGACATCAGGCGCAGCCATACTAGGAACACATGTAACACCAGCAGACATTGTTGCACTCTGCGTAACAGTATCATTGTTCCGTACATTAAACATTGCACCACTAACTCCTGCACCTTCGTTAACAGAAGTTGAAAATACATGCACATGTTTGTGTGAAGTAACACCACGAGCAACATTTGTGCCTGCATGTGCCCCCCTTATCCTATTACTTGGTAATTGACCAAAAGACATCCTGAAATGCAGCAGCAACTTCAGTAAAAACAAATGCTGTTTGTAATCGTCTAAAAAGGCAGAGTGAAGTGTAGATGTGCCTTCAGTGTAGTACTGTACAATGTACTTGTGAGGCGAGACGTTTATGTGTCACAGGAATCTCTGTATGCATTCACAGAGACGCTGTGACTGGAATGGATTCCTGCAACTTTAATTTTCGGCGCCAAATGCTTTCAAAGTCGCGCGAGAGTTGCGCGAGGACAGTGGACCAAGTAGAAGAAAAAAAAAAAAGCTAATGGTTTCAAAGTCGCACGAGAGTTGCGCGAGGACAGTACAATAAACAAAAAAAAGCTAATGGTTTCAAAGTCGCGCGAGAGTTGCGCGAGGACAGTACAATAATAAAAAAAAAAAGCTAATGCACAGTCACTCCGCTGAACATGGCGACATTAAAACGGACAAATTTTCGCCACTTCTGCTCTAGCCTTCTTATTCCAGTTTCCCACCTCTCTGCATATGTTGTGTTAAATTCGCCAAAATTTAGAGATTTTGTGCACTTGGAGATTTACAACTTCAAAACGTATCTGCATAGGCCCCTAAGTCGGCTAGATCCGCGGTTCTCAGATTATCCCGGTTAGGTGCGTTTTTTTGTCGTCTTCGCCCGGAGTGAACTGCGTTATTTTCGCGCTCGTGATATTAGCATTTTATTCTCGCTGTCTGCAATACTGCAATGCCGTGTAAAAACTCAGGGGGGCGTTTGCGAGCTGTTGTCTTGGAAGTCTAATACCTTCGTGGTTCAACCTACGTCAGTACACAGTCTGTGTGTGCGCACAGTAATTGTAAATTTGCATATTTAAAGTATACATGCATTTGCAGTGCTGTGCTGTGCTGCTGTACAGTATGTCTCATTTAAAAATTGTTGAAACGCATAGGCGTGTACAGTACTGTAACAGTGTCACATTTCTGCATATACAGCGCTCTCCCCTCATTCAGGATAATTAACTGCACTGCAGGGTATTTCAACTTCTTATCTTCTGTGCAATGCAGTACATCTCTCCCACACCATTCCTTTGAACGTGTGTCTGGTTTCAATCAGCAGGAATTTACTACGCATGCGCCTGTAACTTTGCCCACCACTGCTTGCTTGCCTGAGTGAGTGACCAAAAAAATATGAAATTTTTTTATATTGTAATTTTTTTTTCCACAAGCCTGCAAAAACCATCTTACTGTATTATGATATTCAATCTGTGCTGTAGCTTTTGACTGCGACCCTGTGCATTTGACTGCACATGGTTGATTTGTGTGCTTTTTATGTACTGTATTTGGGGGTGTATTATTATGATGAACTGCCTTTTGAAATTAAAGTATGTCTTTAGCTTTGAACTTCATGCAGCTGTACCTGTAGCCCCCTCCCCCATGAACGCTAGCTCAGGGATTTGAAATTCCACGGAGTCGTTAATTTTCTGAATCTTGCCATTGTGTTCTTAATCCGTCCATAGCCGAGCTACAAAGCCTCAGTGCTCCTGCGTGTAATCCTTTTTGAGATGGGAGCTTCTTACTGCGCATGAGTCACCCAACCCCCCCTCTCCATAGAGTCGTTAATTTACTGAATCTTGCCATTGTGTTGTTAATCCGTCCATAGCCGAGCTACAAAGCCTCAGTGCGCCTGCGTGTAATCCTTTTTCAGATGGGAGCTTCTTACTGCGCATGAGACACCCAACCCCCCCTCTCCACAGAGTCGTTAATTTACTGAATCTTGCCATTGTGTTCTGAATCCATCCATAGCCGAGCTACAAAGCCTCAGTGCGCCTGCGTGTAATTCTCTTTGAGAAGGGAATTTTGAGGCTTTGTTTACGGCAACGCTTTGGAAAATCCTTCTCGAATTTGATTTGCACAGAGCATCACCTCTCTATGCGCCTGTGTGTAATCCTCTTTCGGATGGGAGCTAGTTTATTCCTGCTCATGCGCCTGTAACTTCACACACCACAGCTTGCTTGAGTGCCCCCCCAAAAATGGAATTATGATTTTTTAACTGTTATTTTATCCACAAGCCTGCAAAAACAATCTTGATATTACGATATTAAATCTGTGTGTTTACATAGTTACATACATAGTTACATAGTAGATGAGGTTGAAAAAAGACTTCCGTCCATCAAGTTCAACCTATGCTAAATTTAGACAACAGATACTTTATCCTAAATCTATACTTATTGACGTTTGCCTGCACATGGTTGATTTGTGTGCTTTTTATGTACTGTATTTTGGGGGTGTAGGGATCAAATTACAGTATTATGAACTGCCTTTTGAAATTACTGTACTCTACAGTACAGTATGTTATTTCTTTGAACTGCTGCACGACTAATCCTTCATCCCTCCCCCACGCACACACAAACTCTTATCCACAGACACCTCCACAGGGTCATTCATTTTCTGAAGTTAGTTAGTCATTGTGTTTTTAATCCGTCCCTAGCCGAGCGTCAATCGCCTCACTGCGCCTGCGTGTACTCTAATCCTTTTAGAGATGGGAGCTTGCTGCTTACTGCGCATGAGTCACCAAACCCCCTCTCTCCACAGAGTTGCTAATTTTCTGAATATTGCCATTATGTTCTTAATCCGTCCATAGCCGAGCTACAAAGCCTCAGTGCGCCTGCGTGTAATCACCCCACCCCCCCCCCCCCCAACCCTTTGAGGCTTTGTTTACGGTAACGCTTTGGAAAATCCCTTCTCGATTTTGAAATGTAAATCCGATTTGTACAGCATTGTGAGAATTGAGAGTTAAAAAAACCATAAACTGATTCATGTTGTTTTGTCATTCATTCTTATTCATTGGTGAATGATTATGATTAGCAGGAATGTGAATAAATATTTATTTTATTTTATCAGGAACCAAAAAACCGGGCCTGTCTGCTGCCCTCGAGGACTGTACTGGTGCAGACTGTTTTGCAGACCATCCCACTGTATATGTTTTGACTTTAATAAAGGAGATGTTGGGTTTTGTATATTTTATGAATTAAGAATTTGTTTTTGAAACATATGACTGTAAACCATACTGACTGACTGTAAATGTTGTTACTTTCTATACATAAATGTTTTCACTACTGTAGCTGTAAACCATACACCTGTTGATGTTTTGAATTGCTGTGCACTTAAAATGTTTCTACATTGTACAGTATTTGTAAATAAATGTTTTTGTACTTACTCCACCAATAAAAGAACATGTTGATTTGTTTTACATTGTTCCATTGGCTCCTTTGCTACTGTAACAAAATACAGTGTTTCTAGAATGTCGAGGCATACTGCACTGTATACTGTAGGCATGCCCAGTATAAGAGCATTAAAAAAATAGAAGACACATACTGTACTGTATTGTATGTACTGGCACTGTAATACATCTAGAATAAATGCATAGTTTTTATTTTTTCGGGTTTATTACAGAGTATACTGTATATAAAAAAGTATTGTATACTGTACGGCCGGAAAACATCAGCATACTGTTTCAGGTACAGTATTCTATCCTAATCAATAACAACGGCCACTAAACTGTAGACTCCGGTACGTGGGTTTTTAAATCCGATTCAGCAATGTGCAGGCATTGCTACACAAAGCGATATTATCCATCGAAAACCCTCCATTAGCCGTTTTCTTTTCTTAGGAAAAACAAAAAGAAAAGTTTTACTGTAATGGTCAGTCCCCTAAAGAAGTTCCCAGCCAGTCCCACCAATAATTTTCTCGGGGGGAGTCTCCTGTTCCCATATGCCTATGGTCGATGTAATGACACGCATATGCGTTTCAAGAAGGTTCCAATGCGCATGCGCCTAGCGTTCCACCAATTGTTCAGTATCTGCAGTAAAGTACTGTGGAAGCCGCTCAGCCAATGATATTGCTTACAGGAGAATCGCTTGACTTTTGAATCGCACCAATATTGATACTGTATTGTCAAAATTAAAAAAAAAAAACTAATACGGCAACAATACTCACCATAGAATTTCCCATTCAGCTGGCGCCGGCCCACTGCCAGTCCAGTGTTCTTGATCATCCACGTCGATAGTTTGCAGCGGGACTAGTCCACCTGTAGTCAGCTGATGAGGCTGGAAATTGCTTAGGTACATGCAAGCTTGATCGAAACTGCACGCGAAATCCGGCTCAGGCTCAGGGTTGTCACTGACGGTGGGACCGTTATTGGAAGCCGGAGCTGGTGCATTGCTTGGCGGCGATTGTCGTTTCTTAGTTGGTTTTAACACGACCCTTTGCCTTTTGCCGTCTGCATGATCATAGATACAGGAAAAGGCCGGTGATACACACCAATACCCTCCAACAAATTGTGGCTCAATACGATAAAAACAGGGATCGCTACATAACCTTTTCCTTATTGCACGCTTCCACGTATGAGGAGCTGGCGAAAATTTGTAAAAGTCATAGTTTTCGATAAAATACTGATAAATTTGAACAACTGTTGCCATCTTATCATCTGTTGCATTAATCGCGGCCCATATCAAATACGCGTAACTTCTGTCGGGTTTTTGGAAAACGGGCTGCACTTGAACACTCATGGCGGGCGGCAGGTCTCTGGAGAATACTGTAACCGAAACTGGTCTTTGTCTTTCTTTAATATGAAAAGCCTAAATTGATACATTTTTGCAACCTCTTCCTTCAGTCTCAAGGCCAAGTTACAATAGCACACTGTGGTATCTTTTTTAAATGAAACACCTGCAAGTCGACACATTACTGAAGCGCATGCGCATTACAATTCATGAATATCTGCCATCTGGCGGACACGCGAAAAATTGCAACCTATTAAATCCGAAACATTCTCAATAAACGCGTCAATCGCGCATGACCCGTGGCTGAGAACGCAAAATGAATGCGGCATGCTCCAGGTGAAGTGCGTCGCATTCCAGGAAAAACCCAGGGAAAAACCGGCGATGTGTTAGACTCAGATGAGCCGCAGCAATAGGGTAGAGAGCTCATGCAGCTTCGCTTTTAATTGATTCAATTTTGCATCTCAATTCTTTTTCCTACCAGCTGCAATATTAATCAGAGTACCTCTAAGGGTAGCTTTGTGAGCCTCCCAAAGAATTGTGTGGGAGTTCACACTATCACTATTAATCCTAAAAAAAAATGTTTTATCTCCTCCTTGAGGGTTTGTACTATCTCTGGAATTTTTATAATTGATTAGTTAAGTTTCCAGTTTGCTCTCGAGCTGTCTAGTCTAATTTGTGCGCACCGTAGCTCAATGGGTGCATGATCCGACCATGAAATATCATGGATCCTAGAGTAGGTGATCTTTGGGACCAGTCTGTTAGATACAAAGAAGTAATCGGTTCTACTGTAACTGTTGTGCGGGTGAGAATAGAAAGTAAATCCTTTTTCCCCAGGGTGCTGTTCCCGCCATATGTCCACTTGCTGTTTGTCTTTAACTCCCCTAAGCAACGCCATAGTGCCTTCATTCCTACTATTTTACGAACTAGAAGATTTGTCCAGTGTCGGATATACCATCTTGTTAAAGTCTCCAGCTAAGATGATATTTCCCTCGGCTATGTTATTTAGAATGCTAAAGAACGAATTAAAGAACTGGGGATCATTTTCACATGGTGCATATATGTTTGCTAACGTTACGTAGCAATCCTGAATAGTGCCTACTACTATTAGAAATCTCCCTTCCTTATCTCTTTTGACTTTTTTTACTTTAAAGTGTAGCTTGTTGTGTATTAGAATAGCTACTCCCCTCTTTTTCTCTTTAACGGAGGCCAGGTAAACGTCTCGAAAATGTTTGTCTAGGAACTTAGGATAATTTGATTTACTAAAGTGGGTCTCCTGTAGCAGTAAAACATCTGCTTTCCTCTTTTTATACTCCAAGAAAGCAATCTTTCATTTATGTGGGCTATTGAAGCCCTTTACATTGTGTAAGATAAAGTTTACTGCCATGTGGTTTTGTGGTGTAAGTTTCTTACCCTACTCCTGTATACTATCTGGCGACGCCGAGGACTCCCATTCTGGAATCTTTTCTCATTCCGTGAATCAGCTTCTTCACCCTCCGGACCGTGATGTGGGATGGGATCACACAGAAGGGTTGACAAGGGAGAAAAGAAACACAAAGAATGAACAATAGTAGCTGAGCATTTTTTGGTCTTGCAAGACCTAGGCTTTATTGCCTTTGGGTTATGGAATCTCTCTGGGTCCCCACAACATTGGGTCCAGAGACATGGTAACAAATGTACCCATGATCCCTCAGGTCTTTACATCCGAACTGGGATAAGCCCAGTTCAATGGAGTGCCAGCACATGCTGACTGCCGGGGTGGTCACTTCCCCGCCTTGCCCCCAGCGCACATCTCACATAGAAAATATATCCAGAACGAACAAAACACCCTAAACTGGTAAACTTAACCTATCTGTATTTGCGTTTCTAACCCTGATCACTGCTTGTAATTACCTACCATCTCCAGTTCCTTTCTCATTCCATGTAAACCCCTTCTAATCCTGAGCTTTCCACCTGACTCTAGCTTAAAACCTTAGTTTTAAACATTCGGAGGCAGATCAGAAGTGCGTCTTCTCTTATCCCACTTTCATTCCAGGAACAGCTTCTTCTGTTGTTGTTTTTTTGTTATAATTGTATTGTTTATCTCTAACCATCTCTTCCTATAGGACCCCTCCCCCCTCCCCAACCTCTTGCTGCCTCTTTCTTCTTTTTTTTCCCCTCTCTCTACTTCAATTCACCTGTTTCTATGCCTTCTCATTCTTCACCCTCCCTGATCTGCTGTTCCCTCTCTCCTGTCAACCCATCTTTCCCCTGTCCTTAGATTCATTAGGCCCGCTCTGCTAAGTCCATAGCGCTTTTTTATATCAGTGTCCATTGTCAGTAGTGCCTTTATTTATATAGTGCCATAAATATGCATAGCGCTTCACAGTAGTAATACATGTTGTAATCATATAAATAACAAATAATATAAATAACAGGTCATGGGAATAAGTGCTTCAGACATAAGAGTAACATTAAGGAAGAGGAGTCCCTGCTCCGAGGAACTTACAATCTAATTATTAGGTAGGGGAACGTATAGAAACATTAGGAGGGAATTCTAGTAAGTGCGTCTGCAGGGGGCCAAGCTTTATGTATCATGTGTCCAGGATTATCCACAGTGCTATTCATATGCTTCTTTAAGCAAGTGTGTCTTAAGGTGGGTCTGAAAGGTGGATAGAGAGGGTGCTAGTCGGGTATTGAGGGGAAGGGCATTCCAGAGGTACGGGGCAGTCAGTGAGAAAGGTTTAAGGTGGGAGAGGGCTTTATATACAAAGGGGGTAGAAAGAAGACATCCTTGAGACGAACGCAAGAGTCGGGATGGTGCATAGCGAGAAATTAGGGCTGAGATGTAAGGAGGGGCAAAGGAGTGTAAAGCTTTAAAAGTGAGGAGAATCGAGTGTGAGATGTGGGATTTGATCGGAAGCCAGGAGAGGGATTTCAGGAGGGGAGACGCGGAAACAGACTTAGGAAAGAGTAGAGTGATTCTGGCAGCGGCGTTAAGGATAGATTGTAGGGGAGACAGGTGAGAGGCAGGGAGGCCGGACAGCAGGAGGTTGCAGTAATCGAGATGGGAGAGAATGAGGGCCTGAGTCAGTGTTTTAGCAGACAAGTAACAGAGGAAAGGGCATATCTTTGTGATATTGCGGAAGGAAAAAGCAACAAGTTTTAGAAACGTTTTGAATGTGAGATGAGAATGTGAGAGAGGAATCGAGTGTGACCCCTAGGCAGCGTGCTTGGGCTACTGGGTGAATGATCGTATTTCCAACAGTAATGTGGAAGGAGGTAGTAGGGCCAGGTTTGGGAGGAAGTATAAGGAGCTCTGTTTTTCCATGTTAAGTTTCAGTCGGCGGATGGCCATCCAGGATGATATTCCAGAGAGACATTCAGAAACTTTGGTCTGTATAGCAGGTGTAAGGTCAGGGGTTGAAAAGGTAAATTTGTGTGTCGTCAGCATAGAGGTGATATTTAAACCCAAAAGATGTGATTAGGTCGCCTAGAGAAAGTGTGTAAAGAGAAAGGAGTAGGGGTACCAGGACAGAGCCCTGGGGTACCCCCACAGAGAGATCGATAGAGGAGGAGGTGTTAGCAAAAGAGACACTGAAAGTACGATGGGAGAGGTAAGAGGAGATCCAGGATAGAGCTTTGTTCTGAATACCAAGAGTATGGAGAATGTGGAGGAGAAGAAGGTGGTCCACGGTGTCAAATGCTGCAGAGAGGTCGAGTAATATGAGCAGAGTGTAATGACCTCTGTCTTTGGCAGCATGGAGGTCGTCGGTTATTTTAGTGAGGGCTGTTTCAGTAGAGTGAGCAGATTGTAGAGAGTCTAGAAGAGAATAGATGTTGAGAAAGTGTAGCAACCAAGAGAATACAAGACGTTCAAGGAGTTTGGAGGCAAAAGGCAGGAGGGAGACAGGTCGATAGTTAGAAGGACAGGTAGGGTCAAGCTTGCTGTTTTTGAGCAACGGTATCACGGTTGCATGCTTGAAGGAGGATGGAAAAGTACCAGAGTGGAGGGAAGAGTTAAAGATCTGTGTGAGCATAGGGATTATAGAAGGAGCAAGAGGTTTTAGGAGATGGGACGGAATGGGATCAAGAGTGCAGGTGGTAGAGGGAGAAGAGGAGATCAGCAGAGACACATCCTCCTCCGAGATAGCAGAAAAAGAGTCAAGAAAAGCAGGAGGAGAGTTAGGAAGAGGTGTGTGATGGGAGGAGGCAACAGATGGGATGTTCTGACGTATGGATTCCACCTTTTCCTTAAAAAAGTCAGCAAAGTCCTGAGGTGAGATGGAGAAAGAAGAGGAGGCAGCCGAGGGTGGTCTGAGTAGAGAGTCAAAGACAGAAAGAGTCGACGTGGGTTAGACTTGTGTGTGTTGATTAGTGATGAAAAGTAGGTTTGTTTAGCCTGAGAGAGGGCAGAGTTGAAATAGGACAGCATAAATTTGTAATGAAGGAAGTCTACGAGCATATGAGATTTCCTCCAGAGGCGTTCAGAGGAGCGAGTGGAGGAACGCAGCATGCATGTGTTGTAATTTAGCCAGGGTCTGGGGTTAAAAGGTCGAGGATGGCAGAGAGAAAGTGGCGCATGTAGATCAAGGGAGGAGGATAAGGCAGAGTTGTAGTTCCTGACCAGGTTGTCAGGGTCTGAAGTAGAACTGAGAGAGGAGAGGGAGGAGCGTAAAGTGGAATCAAAAGCTGCTAGGTTAATAGAGCGCAGGTTTCTGCAAAAACCAGGGCGAGATGGAGAGGGGAAGAAGCTAGATAGAGAAAATGAGATGAGGTGATGGTCAGAGAGAGGAAATGGAGAAATGGAGAAATCGGTGAGAGAAAAGTTTTTAGTGAAAACCAGGTCTAGGTAGTGGCCATCTTTGTGGGTGCTAGCTTCAGTCCACTGCTGAAGGCCAAAAGAAGAGGTTAGAGAGAGAAAGCGGGAGGCCCAAGGAAGAGAGGGGTCATCAATGTGGCAGTTGAAGTCCCCAAGGAGAAGAACAGGGGAGTCTGAGGAGAGAAAGAAAGATAGCCAGGAGTCAAGGTGAGAGAGAAAGGCAGAGGGGGGATGAGTAGAGGTAGGTGGGCGATAGATGACCACCACATGGACTGGGAGAGGCGAGAAGATCTGGACTGTGTGAACCTCAAAGGAGGGAAAAGCAAGAGAGGGAGGAATAGGAAGGGTTCGGTAACGGCAGATAGAGGAGAGCAGAAGCCCCACGCCTCCACCTCTGCCATCAGGGCGCGGAGTTTGGGAGAAGGAAAGGCCACTGTAGGAGAGGGCAGCTTCCAGAGCAGAGTCAGACTGAGTGAGCCAGGTCTTAGTTATAGCAAATAGGAGCAGAGAGTGAGAGAGAAAAAAGTCATGTACAGAGAGGCACTTGTTAGAAAGGGAGTGAGCATTCCAAAGGGCACAGGAGAAAGGGAGAGTGGAGGGAGGGTGGCAGGGGATGGGTATGAGGTTGGAGGGGTTAACACCAGAAGGAGTAAAGTTGCACGTGGGAGGCGAGGACGAGAGCATGTAGAAATAAGACAGTGACCAGGATTGGGAGAGATATCCCCAGAAGCAAGGAGGAGAAGCATGGGAAGAAAGAGAATGTGTGAGGATGATTTGTAGGGATGTGATTTAGTGCAGGGTGTATAGCTGTGTGGTGACAGAGGGCGTAGGTAAGAAAGGAGTTCATGTGAACTGAGAAGTGGGGAAGAAAGGAGAGATGGAGATATATGAATAGAGTTAGAGACATGATGAGGCTGGTGGAAGGAAGTGCATAATTTGAAAATAAGTGAGGTTACAGCAAACATAAAAAGTAAAGGTGGCATCACTGCAATCGTTAAGTGCTGAGATGTGTAGTATGGGATGAAATCCTATTTCCAACGCAGATCGAATGCAGGATTGAGAACCAATAGGTGTAGTCCACTTTTCCACTTCTTTTTGAACTTCCTTTTTAAACTTCATCTAACATTCTACTTCAAGCATGTGGCTGCAAACAGCTATGGCTGCTGTGGGTTTGCTTATATACTTTTAAAAAGTCACCTGGCTGGCTCAAGCAACTTAATTAGCACATGGGAGGGACATTAAAGCGATGGGCAGGACAACACCCATCTTAGAAAAAACAGGTGTGAAAGCTAAATTGAATTAGCAGGGGATGATGAGGACAGACAGACAATTTGAAATATGTTTTTACCTAAATAGAACTAAATACACAGCAGGGGATGATGAGGATAGACAGACAATTTGAAATATGTTTTTACCTGAAAAAAAGAGAAGAGATGAGATGATCAGCGATTCAATAGTCCCAACTTCCTTCTTAAACTGGGTGCTTCAAGTATGGGTCTGTCTCCCCCCTATCCCCCACCCCTCGCTTATGGCCGTGCCATCTTTTCTTCATGGGGCAGCATTTCTTCCTCTTGCACCTGGCCACTTCGCCACCTTCCCATCCTGGTATTCCCGCTGCCGTGGCTTTCTGTAACACCTGTATGCCCGCAGACCTGGCCAGTCCCCAGTACTGAGGTGGGAAGGGTTTTACCACGCACCCACAGCAGTGAGGGCGTGCCCGGAGTGTGGTATGGCGTTGCCGGGCCTGTAGAGAGATGATTAGTTATACTTGCAACGCCTTTTGGATTTAGAGAAACCATAGTGATGTCCGTGTGCCAGAGTCCAGGGATACAGAGAGCAGGATCGTAATGTTCGTAAGCCAGAGTCCAGGGATAACAGAAGTCAGCAAAGTCATGTCCGTAAGCAGGGTTCAAGGGAAGTAGAGAGCAGGGTAATCCAGTACAAGCAGAGGTCAAGCCAGGGAAATCCAGGGGTAAACAGGAGCAGGAACAGAAACTGGAAAACACAGGAGAGCCAAGCATAGGACTGCACACACAGAGGTTACAAAGAACTATGCAGAGCAATGAGAGAGAGGACAGACAGGGGTTATAAAGGAGGGAACACCAATGGGAGAGAGAGGAGGAGCAGAGGGTGAAGTGGGAGCCAGCAGGGATAGGTGAGGAGAAGAGGAGGAGACAGGTGAGCCAGTGAGGGAGATAACCTGTAGATTACGAGAGGAGGAGCCAGGGGTCTGGGAAAGCCTACAAGAGGAGCGTGTGCGCGCGCCCTCTGTAAGGTTAGAGTGCACGCGAACAGGCTGCGTCACGAGGCGCGTGGAACGCCGCGCTGCGGGGGTGCCTGCTGAGAGTGGAGGAAGGACAGGAGGACAGACTGCAGGAGGTAAGGGAACCAGAACGGAAGACCGAGAAGGCGCGCGTGTCTTGCGGGGAGCACGCGCAGATGCCGGGAGCGCGTCAGAGGCTGCCGCAGAGGGACAGATGCGGGAGGAGGAAGGGAGAATAGCAGGGGAAGGCAAGGAAGGGATATGAGAGGCAGGAAGTAGCGGAGCGCCAGGGACACATGGAGGGGAAGGAATTCCCTGAACCGTCACACTTTCATCACATTACCACTGCTGTACTGCACAACTGTGGGAGGCCATGGTCTCTTTCCTCTGCCTTCTTACCCTGCTGCTGCATGCGTTTTCCTGCGACTCCGCCATTTTGATCCCTGGCTGTCCACCTTCCTTCCCTAAGGGTCTGTGCTGAGCCATCCAAAATGTCTTCCAACTTTTGCCTATTTTTTTCTCCACAAGTTGAAAGGGTCTGACAAGAACTGGACCGGAATACCATTCAGGTTAAAACGCAATGGAACCAAAACCTTGCAACTAGTGTTGCCCTTTTAGCTAAACTTTGTTTAGTCTCCTTGCTGTCATCCCCCTTTAAACCTTAATTGGATAATTGCCTATTTGGATACTTGAAGAGACTCAACGGCATTCTCCTTTCTTCCTTTTGTAGAGCTGCCCACTCTTTTCCAGCTCTTGTCGAGGGAGGTCCGTTTTTCACCCAGTTAAGCAATTTCTTCATTTAATCCGATGCTTCTCAGGAACCTTTCCCCTTCTGATATATTTTTAAGGGTATTTACCTTGCCGTTTTTTATTACAAGTAGCCCAAAGGGGAAGGCCCATTTGTCCCCTTCTCCCTGAGGATTCTGGTAATGGGTTGCAAAGTCCTTTTCCTGTTGAGTGTGATAGGGGAGATAAATCAGCATTTGCATCACCTCAAACGTGCTGGTGGGGGAAGCCCTAATGATTTGGCAAACTTATTTTATTTTAAAATATTGAAAACGAAGGATCACGTCTCTCGGAGGGTTGTTAGGAAGGGGCCTTGAACATAATGCCTGTGACAGCAATCTAGCAGTAATTCGGCCTCTGTTTTCCCGGGCAAAATCGTGTTCAACCATTTGCCTACTATCTCCTCCACATCTACAGTCTCAAGAATCCCGCGGATTCGGATGTTGTTGCGGCAGTCCCTATTTTCACCGTCTTCCTGCCTTTCCGCAATCTCCTCTACCTTTCTTTTCAGGTCAGACAGATCTAGGTCAGACAGATCTCGGTCAGTGTTTTTTTGTGCCCTGATGGAGGAGTCCAATTCATCAGTGCGCTCACCTATGCCAGTGATATCCCTTCTCAGGCTTTCCATTTCGGCGTGAAAAAATTACTTCAAGTCCTTAAATAGTTGCGTGATATCTTTTTAATTACAAGCTTCTGTTCGAGGTTCTCATTACTCCCTTGTGCAGAGTCTGTATCCGACCTGCCGCAGGGCGTCATGTCTGGCACCCGTCCTTCCCGCGTCAGATCTGTGCTCGTGAAATAGGCTTTGAGGTCGAGGGTTTGCCGCTTCCTTTTCGGCACGGTAGTCATCTCCAGCTATTAAAATTCTAGATTCAGCTTTTTGTAAAAGTCAACCGTGGGTGTTTGTGCCTTTTATTTGTGATTGTGCACCAGGTCTAAGCGGAGCTATGGACTTAAGCTGCCATTCCCGGTCACGTCGCACATGCGCCCCAATGGGTTTCTTTTTTGTTAACCCTTGAAGCAGCAATACTGTTACAAGTTTCCCCCCCCCATCATGTTTTACAATTAACCAACTAATCACACATTCACATATAAGCATTGGTCGATATTACTTAAAAAGTAGAGATACTGTGCCGAAAGGGAGTTATTACACAATCCTGCAATAGTGTGGCCCCTGAGCTGGGAGGGGGAGGCCCTGAGTTTGAAGCAGGGGAACCTGAATCTCGGTCACAGCTCCTTGGGACCTTGGGCAACTCACATTATCTCCCTGTGCCTCAGGCACCAAAATGTACCATGTGATGACTTCCATTTATTTGTTTTGCTGAAGTGACATCCTCTTAAAGGGAGGGAAGCATATGCTACCCGATTGGCTGGCTTCCCTCCCATTAAGATGACGTCACATCCTTTAAAAAAATGCAAGCTGTCACATGGTACATCAACCCATCGGATTGGGGGTGTACCATTTGCCAATCAAATGTGACGTCACAGGCCTTATATAAGGTGTCACGTCTCATTTGACCCTAAGAAGCCGTCGGATCAACATCTCTGGGACCCTTTGTATTACAAAGAATAGAAGAAAGAAGACTACTCACCCAGGCCTCCACCTGTAATCAACAGAGGATCATGGGCTTCTGCGCATCAGGCTGTTGAGCATTGCGTCGTGAGTCAAGAGTTGGTGCATTAGTAGAATGACAAGGGTGAATCCGGCAAAGGTAAGAAAAACTTTTATTGTATTTTCTGTAATTGTGTTTTTTTTTTAGGTTGCCCATTGACTGCCAATGTGTTTATCTATGACCCTTCTGTGTATAGATAAGCACAGTGACAAGCAATGCATTTTTGGCAAATATTTGTTTTTATTTCATTGTACTGTATATTTTTTTTTGGTTGTATTTTTTATTTTATTTTTGCATTGTAATGGTTTTTTGATTGGGGAAAAGAGTTATTAGCCATCTTTGGCTAACAGCACTTTTGCCCATTCCTGTTTGGTGGTGTTGGTAGAAGGGGTGGGTGAAGGGTTTTTTTGCGCCGGGGTGGGTGTTTAGGCCTTTCAGGAGGGCAGCGCCTTCATTACCTTAGTGGTTGTAACCGCTAAGGCAGTGGTTCCCAAGCTTTTTTTGGTTAAAGAACCCCATGTGAAATTCTGAGGGACTCCAACCCTCTCTAACAGCGCGTCTGACATCAGCCTGTACCTTGTATTTGGTACTGTAAGAGACGTGTGCAGAGGTACGCAATAGAGACTGGTTTTAAGGTGAAATTAAATAAGGCTTTTATTGCGCCTGCTTCTTTAACACAAGAAAATCATCAATGTATGCAAATAAGGGGTCAAACAAAGCTTCTGTTCCACTTGGGAGTATTTCTAGTTAAACATATGCAGTCCACAACTCCCTTTAGATTAGCATGTTTCCCAGCCTAAAACATATTTTGATATGTGCAGACATACAACAGTCTTAAAAAGTAAAGTCTTATCTGTCTCTCTGGTAGCTGTAGGGCAGAATCCTTCTCTGCTCTCTTGGTGTAGCCTTTTTGTCCTAAGGCACATTCAGCTTTCAGGTTTTAGAAGTGTTCTCCCCCTTGTTGTCTGGCTGTTGCATACAGCTGCTCAAGACCTCTCTTTCCCTTCCTGTTTCAGCCCACGTGTGAGCTCAGGAGTCTCCCCTTCCTGTCTCAGTAGGAGCCATTTCTCTAACAAACCTCCAATCAGCCAGGGGCTGGTCAATTAACCAGCACACTGCTGGATTAGAGGCAAGTTTTCTGAACAGGAATAAGTCCCATGTTACAGGTACAATTTCAAAATTGTAAAACATACAGGACACCTACAAGCTCATATTGAACCCCCAAAATAACCACAACATATATATAAGCATATATGAGCTTGTAGGTGTCCTGTATGTTTTACAATTCGTGTTCAGCTAGTCTTAGCTGATTGGAGGGTGGCAACCTCCTACCTAATTGAAGCTCACCCCCTCCCACATTTAAATGGTTAAAAGCTCACTCCATAGCATCTCCCACTCTCGGGGGAACTTGCTTGCTTGCAGTATGATTGTGACAAATGTAATATAGAGTGCTTTTCCTGGTAATGTACAGGTTAATAAAAGCTTCAATCAGACTTAGAACTATGCAACTAATTTTGACAGATTTATTATAAATCATTCTTCCTGGTAATGTACAGGTTATTAAGAATGTATATTAGTGTTAGGGACCCTTGAGATGTGGTCTGCCGTGTAGTGGCTCAGGGGCTTACAACAATTTGGCCAAAATGTTAAACTAAAAGACCATTTTATTTAATAGTTATCTATACATACAGTATATATTTAGGCACTGTACCGTGTATAAGTTTCACTGGATGTGCACTGAGCTCTGTCTGTGTTTTATGTTCTGTTTCTGGTTTTAAATATATATTGCCATGCTCAGTAGCACTCCTCTGTGACACTTATATGTTTATATATATGTTGTGGTTATTTTGGGGGTTCAATATGAGCTTGTAGGTGTCTTGTATGTTTTACAATTCTTGTTCAGCTAGTCTTAGCTGATTGGAGGGTGGCAACCTCCTACCTAATTGAAGCTAACCCCCTCCCACATTTAAATGGTTAAAAGCTCACTCCATAGCATCTCCCACTCTCAGGGGAACTTGCTTGCTTGCAGTATGATTGTGACAAATCTAATACAGAGTGCTTTTCCTGGTAATGTACAGGTTAATAAAAGCTTCAATCAGACTTAGAACTATGCAACTAATTTTAACAGATTTATTATAAATCATTCTTCCTGGTAATGTACAGGTTATTAAGAATTTATATTAGTGTTAGGGACCCTTGAGATGTGGTCTGCCGTGTAGTGGCTCAGGTGCTTACAACAATTTGGCCAAAATGTTAAACTAAAAGACCATTTTATTTAATAGATATCTATACATATATATTTAGGCACTGTACCGTGTATAAGTTTCACTGGATGTGCACTGAGCTCTGTCTGTGTTTTATGTTCTGCCTCTGGTTTTAACAATTTCAAAATTACCTGAAAATTACAGGCAACCCTTTAGGAATGCCCGGGGAACCCTGGTTGTAAAACACTGAGCTAAGGTGTAACGATGCGCGGAACACGCCCCCTGCGGCGTGTCCCTTCCTTACCTGTTTACTTCTGATCGCCGCCCTCTAGCTGCGAGTCAAGATCCTGTGTCTTTAAGGATTCTGAAGCAAACAGTGCCACCTTCTTTCTGGCAAACCCTGCCCTCTTCCTCCTGACAGGAAGTAAGCCTCTCTTTGACTTTCTCTCTGCTATTAGTCTTTTGCTACCAGCCCTGGTGCCTGCTAGTACTCATCGCATACTGCTCCTAACCTGGACCTCCTTGGGACCTTTACTTATCTCCTGTGGATTCCGAAAGACTGAGACAGTCACTCTTATACTACTGAGGTTAGTTTACCATCGGGTAGTGTAGGTACCTGCTTAGTAGGGTTCACCTTGACGTGGTAGCAGGCTTATAATTCCTTGGCCAATGGATTAGACTAAGAACCCTTATGTTATGTTTAGTTTCACTGCACCTTGCTGTTTCTGTCACTATGCCTTTAAGAAGTCTGGATGTTCTCCAAGAAGCAGTCCTTCTCTGGATGTTACCTTGTGCTCTGGACTCCATGCCATGCCCATGTTCCTGGTTTCCGTTTCCAGACTCCCGTGCTGAAGCGTTGGCTTCCCAGCAACCCCCGCGTTGGTGCCTGAGAACGCGCGCACTACCGCTCTGCTCTCAGAGCATGCGCGCACATGCAGCTGGATCACTCGTGTCTCTGAGTAGGCACCGCATCTCCGGACGCGTCGCGCATTCTCATGCGCGCGGCGCAGTCACGTGACTACGTGCGCCGATCCCCAGCTGCGCGGCAACTTACTCCCTTCGTATCCCCTGCGGCCTCCCCACCTCGCTAACGGGTCCTTCCCCTTTTCCCTGCGCTTGTGAGGAGAGCACAAGCGTGACATAAGGTAATGAAGGGGTTATTTCCTACTGCAACCCTCCCGGGAGACCTAAACACCCACGCCAACAACAAAGCATTGTCTGTTTTTTAACCATTTCCTGCCCTTAGTGGTCAACCACTAAGGTAATGAAACTGGCTATAATTTTATTTTTATTACCTAGTATTGAATCCGGGGGTCTCCGGAGCTGAAATGAATGCGGGTAAGCTCCGGAGACCCCCGGATTCAATCCTATGCAGTAAAAATAAAATAAACTCAGTGATGTGCAAATCGCGATACCGATCTCGCCACCCTAGGATTGCGAGGAAAGAATACAAGGCTTTATAGTGCGATATGCATCTCAGAGCTTAGTGAATAGCAGTTTCTCTCAAAAAATGCACGTTTGGGCATTTTTTTCAGCTACCTCATGGCTTGTTATAGCCAGAGTGTTAAAGCTCGTTAAAAAGCCGGTTTAGTGCAATATTGCGATGTTATCGTAGCTTTGTGAATAGCTACATATGCAATATCGCTTGAAAAGGGCATGTAACCAGCATTAATGCACTTATCGAAGTTTAGTGAATAGGCCCCTTAGACTCTTTGGCATTCCCCCTAGGTGTCCGTCACTACTCACTTATTTGTAAGTTAAAGATGTAAAGTTTTGTACTTGAATATACAGTATTAGTTTTAATACTTAACCCTGGTGCGCTTCGTCTTGTTTATATCCTACATCAGCACATGTTTATAGGGAAGGCCTGGCAAAGGACTTTGCTATGTTTGTGGCAATTCACACCTGATATATTCCTTAACAATTTAATATCATTCAACACAATCTCAACATTAATCACCAAAAGAACTAACAACGATCAATCATAGAGCAAGAATATCTGATGCATTATAAATTCCCACATTATGAATACATATAATATTCATTATCAAATTTCTATTAACAGCTTCCCCACGCCACCTTCCTACAATTTAGTACCATTATCATACTGGAAAATCTCCACCCTACGCAAATTACTAATTTCTGCACCGTCAATCACATGTTCAGTATATTATTTCCCATTCTGGAACCTTCATGTGAGCACTCTTCTAAATAATCCTTTTCTGCTGAAATAACTTTACGAATTCCATAGCTGACAGATATCCATATACCCAGTTTCCTAGCAACAAGTGCAGACTTTAGCCATGCATGCTGTGTAACAGTAAACACTGCAAGAATTTGAGAAACACAAGCTCAATAGAAACACGTTTTACAGAAAGCTTTAAAAAAAAAAAATGTGTGTGTGTGTCTAAAGGAGTACAAAAATATTGAGAAAACTCCTGGAAGATTAACAGATTTTTCTCTGCACATGATTTAACCAACAAAATAAGTGAGAACTGTACCATACAGCAGTGTTTCTCAAACTTAGTTTTCTACAGGGCACCCATAATGAGATACTGTAATCCAGTTTCTGGGGTACCCTGTAATTTTATCAATTGTCAAATTTATTTAAGTTCCAATAAAACTGGGTAGAGACTAAAAATAACTGTTTCATTATAATATAACTTTACATCCAAAATAACAGTGTTATCATAATTACTGTTTGAAAAGGTAATGATACATTGGTAAATGTAATTGTAAAATTAAGGTTTTCTGCTATTTTAAAGGAAATGCAAACATTGTTATCTGCAATAAATTCCCATTGAAGCATTCATGTTCATACACTACAATAACACTGTAATTAGTTTTTCCAGCTAGCACCCTTAAGATTAGAGAAAGCACTAGGGATAGGGAGTGATCACAAAACCACACCAATTGAAGCGAAATAATGAATAAATGTATGGTAATCAGAAAAGTGGGTGCAATCTGTGAACTGAAAAGTGAATCAGAAAAGGGGGGAAGGAAAACACAAAATGGATGTGTCTCCTAAAAGAATTCACTCTACTGCACTCCTACTTAATATAAAATTTAACTTTTAATATAATTACGTAAAACATATGTTACCAAATCGTTGTGTATTGTGCATTAAAAATAAATTAAATTATCAGAACCAGCCTCCGTGTCAGTGATTGTACGTGGAATAATCTCAGACAGCAAATTATATTTGAGATAGCAGGACACAAAACGCTAATAGTCAGGGTATAAACCCCTCTGGGATACCTATGAGACCAGGTACATATATATATATGTATAGGTGTAACTAACGAACTCAGTGAATGATTGTGTCATACAGTAGGAGTACTGCAATCCTGCTAGGACTTATGAACCACAGAGCACTAAAAGATGTTAGTTTGGGGATGTATAACCGTCCACTCAATATAAAAGTGCTACTAATAGTGTGATGATGGAGAGTAGATGATTCATAGCATAGTGAAACAATTGTTCACAGCATTATAGTCGATGAATCATTAAATGGCACACTCCAAATGAACATGTCATATAGAAAGCAGGAAGGTTTGCACACTGAGTGTTAATAAAGTGTCAGTTTGGATCTACATAGATAGAGCCAGGAGACTACAGAGCACTACATAAAAGCAGCTCCAAGTAGGAGACTGACAACATTGCGCGTCCACCCTTAAGATTAGTCTGAGGCACCCCTGGGTAACATGTCACCTTGGTTGAGAAACACTGCCATACAGTATGGTTCTTACAATCCATTGATTTAAGTATAAGGATTCACATTCTGCAACATTTATTTTACTAAAGCATCTTAAAACTAAAATTAACTTGTCCATGTTTTATATGCATTGATGACTGACATGTTACAAAATCCTGCTGTTTGTTAGTCTGAATTTTGTGACGAATGTTAAATTCAGATAAAGTTTTAAATGTTTTTGGCCAATACAGGATATCATCCGCCTGACAAAATGCAATTTCTAGCTGTCTTACCAAATGTATTCACTCACCTTGTATACTGCAACCTAAATGTATTTACAAACATACAAGGGACTTAATATTTCCTATACTTTACCTTTACATGTGGTATTTATCCTTGCATTATATGTATATTTTCCTATATTATACACTGTATGCTTACTATATAAAATGTAGCTTACATGGTTGGCACAATAAAAGAATAGACAAAGAAAATGAATGGCAACATGTAAATACTATGGTGAGAAACATTGCATATTAAAGGTTCTACGCTCTTTTCTGTAAGTCAACTAAGGAATTGCTTAAAACTACCTACTCAGTCACGTAACCTAAAGTTATGATGATAGATTTGTGCTATTAATATTTGTTAAATACCTATTAAGCAACTAATCTGTTCAGTTGAAAAATACATAGTTTTGCATTAATGGTATATAGCGGTGGCTGGTCCAGCTAGCTCTCTACCTTCATCTGTCATGTAAGTTATAATAAGATGTAGACAGGCTGTCCTATGTGGTTTTCCCTCTCCTCATGCTGATTTCCTGAGTGACAGGAGTTGAGTTGGCACAGGGATCTGTGATAGACAATGGTGGTACAGATACTGGGCCCTCCATCTTTGTGCTGCAGGAAGGAAGTGCCTAATTTATAGATTGAAGTTCAGCCCCTTAGGGGTGAGACCTTCAGGTTGTTCCAGCCTGCCCCTGCATGGGGTAGGATGTGTTGGAAACGTCTCCTCCCGGCCGGGAATGAGACATGTGCTCAGTCCCTCATGGGCTGAACACATTACCTAATCCAGCTAGGCCTCGTCATTACCCGCAGGCCAGTACCATCCAGAAGCCAGGGATCTACCCTATTAATTTGAGCATACTCTGCAACAACAACAGCAGTGGCTGCTGTAATAAAGAACATCTTCATTTGTACTTCTGGCTCCGCTGCAGTCTGTCTGGCGAGATGTAGTGATATTAAGGACTGTCATAGCGGGACCACCTTCAGCCTTGCTGAAGCCCCTTATGTCTGGAGGCACTGATACCAAGAAGAAAAAAGAACCAGAAAGATCTCTAAAAGTCTGACCTGTACCCCACACCATCGTGAGAAACTCATCTCTCCTGTACCTCGCAGGTAACCAGCACTACACCAAGCAGTCGCATAGCCATAACCTCCCGGGGAGGGGGAACCATTTCATGACAAGGAAGGGGGGATGTCTCTCCCCGAGACGACCCCGGGGAGGGGACTGCCTAAGCCCTTGCCATAGACATTGTTGGGGCGCACCCCGAGGCGACACCGGGGACCGTGCTACCCTTCATCAACTACTGGAAAATGGGCCAGGGCCTTCACAGTAGACCGTGAGGACCCTTGGGTACCAAAACAAATAGACTGTGTTTATGGGACGGGACCTTCCAGGCTCTGGGGCAACCTGTGCACCAAGCACGACGTACTGTGCTTCTGGGGGCGTATCCGGTGGGAAAATTATCCCGGGCGCGTTTACCCCACATCTCTGATCTGCAAGGGACGGGCTTCTCACAGTGTACCATGGGAGACCTTGTGCATCTTAAAGGCGGGCCCCATGTACTTGCATTCTAGCTCTATTGAAGTGCTCCCAAAATGGAGTGTTTAGTGAAGCCAAGATGGTGCTCCCACCAAAACAGTGGGATCGCATGGGTTGAAGGAGGCCAACGCCCTTTCTGCAAAATCCCAGTCTGCAAAACCACCCCTTTTTGCAAAAGATCTGAAAAGTTGCAACCTTGTTCGGCGGCAAAGTGTAGTCACACCCCTCATCATGACTGGCTCATCCGGAGCCTGGTCACTACTTGGTCCATCCTACCGCAACCTTGTGTTCCACATAGGAGAGGAGCAATGCCTTGTACCAATCAGGACTTTGTTTCCAAACCATGGGAGGAGTTTGCCACATCCTGTGTAGCTTCACTTCTGCTGAGCTGTGGAGAAGTGAAAAGCTGCCTGCTAGTCCTCTGCTTTCTACACAGTGCTTATTCTATCTACCTCATCATGTCCGAGTTGGATCTCACAAACGATTCCCTACCAGGAGGCTTTCTGGTGGCTACAGTCTACAGGAGACAGTTCCTCCGATGTGTGTGTCCTCACTGCAGAATACCTGGGGGAGAGGTCAGTACGACGGCACGATGCCAAAATTGTGGGTTGCCAATCCCATGCCCCCTGCAGAGGTGATATTGCCAAGTGACCGAACTGTTACGCCAGCTGGTATGGCCCCTGCCTACCACAATCCACCCCTTCTCCTGAAGGCCTCTGATCAGGCCCTACAATCTTGGGAGGGAGCCCGAGGAAACATGTACCTGGCTGGGCCTCCTATGGGTCCGTGTACCCTAATACCTGGACACCAAGGTCCCAAAGTTCCTGTACCTGAGATGACCCCAGCGGTACCTATGCCAACGGTTTCAGGACTGGAACCAGAGTCAGCTCATCTGGCGGGTGAGTCGACTGCCTCGGGGGTGTTGGATGCATCTGTCATGCGCTGTTCACCACAAACAAGGCAAAATAATAATTTTTTATATATACTTTTTATTTATTTTAATAGTATAGACATGTGTACATGTATTTATATATATATATATATATATATATATATATATATATATATATATATTGTGACAAACGCCCCTCTTTTGTAGTGCTGACGTCTGTCTGGGTTCTTCCCGACACAGTCTTCTAGGGTTAATTATACAACAAACAGGATCATGCAAAGTATTATGCTGCTTAACTCAGGCTTCTGCCTGCTTTATTTTCATCCAAGTAAGGTACTGCAGCTTTAACATGTGTAGGTTAGAGGTACTCAGATACTTTCATTCAGCAGTTCACACATTTCAGTGTTACAATATTTCCCACACTGTTATTTCAAGAAATAAAACCAAAATCATATAAGCAAATCCTATCCCTTTCAGGGATCTAACTACACATCAGAATCAGTCTCTCTAACAGCTGCTGGCCAACTAAACTGGTTCCCCAGCTTAAAACAATGCTCTCTCATTTAGGGACACAAGATACAGCACAGTCTTTTAGCAACAGCAGTAATCATTTGTTTTGTCTTATCTGTTCGTGGTGTCCAGGCAAATCCTCTGGTACTGTCATACGTGGAGAGGCCGTCAACCTCGATACTGGATGCAGGAGAGTAGCGACAACCCCAGCACCCAGGCTCCAAGGAGAGAGAGAGAGAAATGCAAAACCTCTCTGCTCTAAATACCTGTGCATGTGATTAGAAGAGCAGGTGAGGGAGAACTAGAGCCATGGTAATCTGTGGTCTGGATTTTCCATCCAGCTGCCTGAGTTAATGGGAAGCTGTGGAACGGATCATTTGTAACTATTCCTGCACTTTCTGCTCTAAAATGGGTCAGAAAGCTGCCTAACATCTTTGGACTATGTCACATATCCCCCTCCCCAGCTCACACCTACTGGGGTGAGCGGCCATGGACCTCACTGGGGTGAGCGTCCTACCTGAAATACTTGAGCTAACTCCTCAGTACAACATTAAGTATTCACATGACACGAATATGAACTTTTTCCACGGCAATTATGGACAATAGGTTTCGTCATAAGAGACTATACTTGGCAAACATATTTTTTTTTTTTTTTTTTTTGTTGCTCTCTATTAGGGAACTATTTTGAAAAATAAATGTCTAGCACACATTCTTGCAACCCAGGATCTGCTAAATATATTCACAAAACCAGACAATTTCTATTACCTCCCTGGGTTTTTCTACTCTAGAATATGAACCTCATTATAAATTTACCAACCGAAAAGGGCATTTTTTTTTTTTTCCCATATTGTAAGCAACCAATATTTTTTTTTTTTATACTACAGCCTTGTAATCTTAAGGGCCATCAACCCTGTATATTAATTTGTAGTTTAGCTACATTTTCAACACAGAGAACCAATATAACATTGTAATATTGACCAAATGCTTATTTGCAAAGTTAAGTGTCCGTGACATAGTCCACACGTGTAATAAAAAAAATAAATCGGTCAGATCCCCCAAACTTTTTTTTTTTTTTTTTTTTTTTTTTTTTTGACTTCCAGTCTATTGCATCCTTTGACTTTATTTCATAGCCCGCTGCAACCTGCAAATGACTGGACTGTTTCTTTAGCTTCTGATGAGACCCTTGGACCGGATTCTCCTTGGCTCCACAGTGTGGTCCAGATTGGTGAGATATGGAACTATTCAGGCGCCGTGTTAACCTTCGTTGTTTTTTCTTTTCAATCTTTGATTTCCCTTTTGTGGCCATTACCAGGCCTTTGGGTTTTGGAGACCTAGTTGCCTCTGTACAAACGTAGTCCATATTAACCACGTCATCAGGATCTGTCAACAAGTTTGTGTTTTCAGGAACTGCCACCCACTTGGCTAAAACATCTTCTGTGGTGTCCTGGGTGTGTCCACTAGTTTGATAATCTTCTGGACAACGTAAATGAAATTGAGGATCTGGATTTTTGAATCCCAGATCAGGGAGAATATTCTCAGGAGGGTGCCTATCTGTTTCTGGAATAACAGCAGCACAATCAAAGTCAATTCTTTCTCCTTCCTCTTTGTCATCAGTGAGGGCATTGAGTTTACGTTCCCTGGTCTCCTTTTGTGACCGTGTCTCTTTTAGCCTTGGAATCTCTTTCTCCAACTTCATCTTTATAGCAAATCGTAATATTGCAACAGCATTGAAGATACACGTATAGGAACGTACAGCTTGCTTGGTTAGGAGGTAGGATTGATAGCCCGACTGAACCACTTTAGCCGCTTCTCCCATGTCTGTCATCTGTTTCAGAGCGAGGTTTAACTCTGTTTCATTTTCTCTATTCTTGACCTGCAGCTGCAGGTGCTCCTTCTGGGTCTTGTCCAGCTCCAGCTGCAGCCGGGCCCCCTCATTTGCCGTGTGGTCCAGCTGCTTGTAGATATCGGCCATCTCGCTTTCATAGCGCAATGTCAGGCAGACCACCTGATGGACGGAGATCTCCTCTCTCTTGGCGCACTGTATCTCGCGCTCAGCCATCTGCTTCTGCAGCTCTTCAACCTGATCGTGCCAGACCTCCCTCAGGGTCTTCACCTCTATCTGGTGCTTGCTCTGGGTTTGCATCAGCGCCTCCATTTTTTGGAGCTCTGCAGTTTGTGTCGCCTGGATCGCCGCTGATTCTGTATTCTGCAGTGCTTCCTGCATTTCTAACTTTTCCTGGATCAATTGTTTCTCCACTTTTTCTGCTTGGTGAAGCTTCTCATCACCTTCACTGATCTGGTCAGTCAAGTCTGAATTTTTCTGTGTCAGACTTACATTCTCTCTTTTTACAGTCTCTAAATTACTCAGGGCATTCTCATAGGTTTCTTTCAATATTCCCAGCTCTGTGTTCAGACCGTGGCCCTCCAGGCGCAAGTGTTGCACCTCTGTGCTGAGCGCATGAACCTCTTGTAGAGCCTTCCCGTATTTCTGTTTTAGGATAGCAATCAATTTGTCAGACTTAATCTGTTTTTCATCCATGGTGACAATTACAGTGTTGGCCTTTTCCAGACTAGTCGTCACCTCTTCCAGCTCACTCCGTAAGAGAGACTCTGTTTTCTTCAAAGCCTCGTGCTCTTGTAAAGCTGGAAGTATACACCTCTGTAACTCGGCGTTCGCTTCTCGCACCTTATTGTTAGATTCTTGCTCCTTCTTCCAACATTCTCGCTCCTTCACCAAATCCTGCCACAGGACTTCATAATTATGGCGGGCAACTTGGAGTGCAGAAACCAAAGCCTCTCTATCCTGGTTCAAGGATTCAGCTTCCCTTTGCTCCTCCTTTTCCTTTGCCACTGTTCCCGTGACAATTCTGCCGATCACTCCGGTCCGCAGCACATCTCGGCGCCTTTCTGACGCATGTCCTGACAGCGCAGGTTCAAGTGGCTCGGTCACTTCCCCTGTGACTTGAGGGACAGTTTTCTTTTTCTTCTTCTTTCTTTTTGCTTTATTAGCTCCAGAGATATCAGTGGTACTGGGCACACGCTCACTGGTATCAGCTTCCACATCTTGCTTGCACACATAGGGCGTTGCTTGCTTTTGCAGCTGTTTGTCTTTGAAAATTTTGGGGCACACATCTTCCATGTGACCTACTTTATGACAGGCCCAGCATACTAAATTCATCTGTGGGTACGGCTCTCCTCCAGGGGCCACATACGAGTCGTCATCATCATCATCATCGTATGGCCTGAAGGGACACTGTTTTTCATGATTATGTACATTACAAAACAAACATTTCACGTCGGCCATTTTAGAAACCCGGCAGGAACAATTTGCTAGCTGCAATTTCACTCACTTCAGCAACTTGCATACAGCACTTGCTAGCTGCAAATTCACTCACTTCAGCAAAATGCATTAGCTTTACAAACAGCACTGGCTAGATGCAAATTTTTTTTTTTCTTCTTCAACAAAACATTTTGGTTTTCTGTTTGGGTTCAGGGTGCTATTGCATCCACACTTCGCACATTCTCTGTGTATGCTAGAAGCACAACTGATATACACAGTGGGACAGACTTCACTCATAGCATCTGTACTTTAGTTCAGCTCGGCGGCCATTTTAAACCCCCGCATTTATTTGCAAACCCACAGACTTTTTAGTGTCGACCCGCATTCTCCACCATATGTGACAAACGCCCCTCTTTTGTAGTGCTGACGTCTGTCTGGGTTCTTCCCGACACAGTCTTCTAGGGTTAATTATACAACAAACAGGATCATGCAAAGTATTATGCTGCTTAACTCAGGCTTCTGCCTGCTTTATTTTCATCCAAGTAAGGTACTGCAGCTTTAACATGTGTAGGTTAGAGGTACTCAGATACTTTCATTCAGCAGTTCACACATTTCAGTGTTACAATATTTCCCACACTGTTATTTCAAGAAATAAAACCAAAATCATATAAGCAAATCCTATCCCTTTCAGGGATCTAACTACACATCAGAATCAGTCTCTCTAACAGCTGCTGGCCAACTAAACTGGTTCCCCAGCTTAAAACAATGCTCTCTCATTTAGGGACACAAGATACAGCACAGTCTTTTAGCAACAGCAGTAATCATTTGTTTTGTCTTATCTGTTCGTGGTGTCCAGGCAAATCCTCTGGTACTGTCATACGTGGAGAGGCCGTCAACCTCGATACTGGATGCAGGAGAGTAGCGACACCCCCAGCACCCAGGCTCCAAGGAGAGAGAGAGAGAAATGCAAAACCTCTCTGCTCTAAATACCTGTGCATGTGATTAGAAGAGCAGGTGAGGGAGAACTAGAGCCATGGTAATCTGTGGTCTGGATTTTCCATCCAGCTGCCTGAGTTAATGGGAAGCTGTGGAACGGATCATTTGTAACTATTCCTGCACTTTCTGCTCTAAAATGGGGCAGAAAGCTGCCTAACATCTTTGGACTATGTCACAATATATATATATATATATATATATATATATATATAGCAACTGTAAATATTCCTGTATATTCATTTGCATGTCTTAGACAGGTCTGCAACCCTGTCTTTTACCATTATCACCCAGCAAACAGCACTTCCACTGCAGCAAGGGATTCTGGGAAATGACATGCAAATGAGCACACAGTGCCACTTTTTATCTCATGCTCACATTACATGAGCAACCCTTAGTCAATGCATGCTGCTTTAAACACAGCTTTTAAGCAAGGACTTGGGAGATGCAAAGTCAGTTAACCCACTCACAGACATGTTTCAACCTTGATGGGTATCATCAGTGTGAGGTTGGCTTGCTGACATTTGCTCAAATGAGAAAAGAGTACTGTAGGTAATCACCACGACTATTAAGGTTATGGTGGGTAAAAAAAGTGACTAAAACCCTCCACAGTAAAGCGCAAATGCTTTACTGTGGAGGGTTTTAGTCACTTTTTTTACCCACCATAACCTTAATAGTCGTATATATATATATATGTTCTGTTGCTGCAATTATTATTGCATTTCTCTACATGCAATGGTGTGTGTGTATTAATATATGTGTATTTTTTGTCTCCTCTGCAGCATTATGTTTATTGTTTTCGTTTAATAAAAATGTATTATGGTTGTTTATAGAACATACCTGCCGTGTGCCCGCCCACGTTAGCCCCAATTGGTTAATCACTTTCTTTGGTGTGACCTATGGGAACCATGGAGGGGGGGGTTATATAGCAGCTTTGTTCATTATCATGTGTATTCCCTGATGAAGAGGTATGTTAGCCTTGAAACGTGTTGGAATATTCTATTTTTATCTGATCTTTCAAGTCCCCCCCTTCTAGTCCCCCTCCTCTCTGCTACAATCGGTTCCGGTGACGGAGATCTACTGGTGCGGTACCACTCAGTGACGTCATCTAAGCACCAATATTCCATGCGGAGTCAGCATTAGAGACACACCGGGCAATTTCCAAAGCCTGTTGGAAGGGACAATACTTTTGGGACCTTTTCACTCCCTACTGCTGCCTACTGATGAGGCGTTATTAACAACATCACTAAACGCCGACAGAACCTCCAGCTTCACACGTGGAGTACATGTTCTGAAAGTACAGACACGTTGGTGACTTCTGGTGACTTCTGGACTAGATATTCAGCCTGTTACTGATCCCTGAGGTTCCTGATCCTCATGTGATGAGGCGTATGGGTAACATTATCCCATGATATGCTGTTTTTAATCTATTTTGATGTACAGTACCGACACACTTTATTCGAGTGTGGTCGGTACCGCAAGCCGGGAAATCTCCCGGCTTGCTAGTGGCCGCCCCTCGGCGTGCCGCGCGTCATAGACGCGCGGTCACGCATCTTCGGGAGCGTGCGCCCCCTGCACGCACGTCCAGGGGCTCCCCGAGGGAGCCCTGGTGTCCCGCGATCGCGGGACAGCGGCAGGGGGTTCCGGGGGACCCGGCGGACCCGGCAGCGGTAGGGAGAGCGCCCCGATCGGAGGGCGCTCTTCCGCTGCTTCGGCGCGCGCCCGTCACTCTCGGGCGCGCGCCAGGCTACTGCTGCGGCAGAGAACGGGCAAATGCTCGAATAAACTCTGCCGCAGCAGTATGCAGATTACTTTACCTTGTAATTTAATATATATTTTTTGATTTAATGCACTATGAGCGTTGTGCGCTGTTTTCTTTTGTCTTTTTTGCTCTAGCCCCTGGTGGTGTCGGGCCACCCCTTCCTTCAGCTGCAGACGCTCCCATACTTACATCACGTATAATTATACATTTATTTTGCACTCAATACATAGTGCACTGGTATTTATATTTTATGGTTGCGCACTTTATTTCTTTTTTGTATCCTTACACTTTATGTTGCTATAAAGTCTCCCAAGCCCATCCTCTTTTGAAATTCTAGTTGGTAAAATGTGCCTCCCCTTCTCTACAACGATTCTTATTGCTGGCATTTACCACGCGCCTCCCCCCCCCCCCATAAATCTCACTACACTCATGTGTTATAACTCACTTTCTTAGCACAATCTCCTCTCTAAATTTGAAGAGTGAGCTGTTAGTTCTTTGGGATTTCAACCTCAATTGGCTTGACACTAAAAACAACAAAATCTGGACACAACTCAAGTCCCTAAATGTGACCAAATAATTTCCCAACCCACACGGACAAACCTAAAATCTGGTAACCATTCCTTGATAGATTGGATTCCATCGTCATCCCAACCAAATCAAATCCTCTGGTATCCTACCTGACATTTTCAGTGACCATGCAATAATGTATTATGGATAGAAACTCAAACCAACCTAATCAAGCCCTAAAGTCCCACTCACTAGAACATTTAGACATTTTAACCCATAAAAGTTTCTGGCTGATCTTACTAACAAACTGAAGGAAAACCTTTTTCCTCGCCTAGGCTTCAGAACCGAGAGGAACCTTTCCTCTGGCAAGAAAGCTGAAGGCCTTGTGACTGGATACACAATCTGCACTGTATTGCAGCAGACTTCCCCGGGAAGCTTTCACGCCCTGCAACTTGTTATCTTCTGATCTTTGTTGAACTTACAGGCCCGGGAATACGAAAGAAATGAAACGTAACGCAAGCCAGGTTTCAAATCTTTTGTCTCAATTTATTACTCATAGAGTAATGACTTTTATACAGGAAAAAGAAGATATTGGTTAGAGGCGTAACATAGGCGTAACATAGGAGTATCCTGGGTGTGTCTTGGGCGTAGCTTTGATTAGAGGCGTGATTTAGGGGCAGGACATATTAGTGGCATGATTTTGGGACGTATTTCTCCCAATACAAGCAATGTCTGAATACATAGCTTATTCATTGTCTGTTATCAAAAGAGACCTTGAATCTCTAGCAACTAAATTACACTATTTTCCCTTTTTCAGAGAATCAGTCTATTATAGTCTAGCTAAAAGAGCCAGAGACTGACAATACAAAAAGTATCTTAGCAATATCCTGAGCAGGAAGAAAAGAAATGTAATTTGGCAGAAACTGAGTGCATTTAGGAATTATATTTCAGCAAAAGGCTGACAACAGAATCTTAACTAGTTATGATCAGACAATATGGATGCTTAACACAAGTGCAGATTCTGGCCTGACATACTGGTCCTAACACTGCCCTTGGTACAGAAGCAACCTGATACCTGAAACCGATTCTGCTCTTGATTATTTCCAGAGTTCTTCAAACTCTGTGATACCAATGCTCCACTATGCAGAATAAGAGTATGGGGGGGGATACCTTTCGTGGGTTACAACTGACCTTATTGTGCTTTACCATTTTAGGGATGCCTTGTGGAAAAGATACAAAGTAACTGTCACTACCAAGGATCTTAATAACTACAGATGCCTCAGATGCCTGCGGTATACATGCACAAGGCAAACAAGACTAGCAAAAGCCCAATATTACTCTGACAATTTTCACCAAAATACATTGAACACCTGGAAGGTCATCAACAATATATTCCAGCCTTCTAGTCACCAACAACTATCTACTATTAAAAAGGATGACACTACTCTGACAAATCCTACTGACAGCAAACACATTCAATGAATACTTTCCAGCTGTACCGCTTGTGCTGCCCACGAGCTAGACAGGACCCAGGTACTGAGGTGGGGGAAGTATGTAACCATGCACCCACAGCAGCGGAAGCGTGCCTGGCAGGCGGATTGTCAACGTAGCCGGGTCTGGGTTGGAGAGAGTGGGTTAGTCCTGATACTTGCCAAGGTCAGAATTGTCAAAGTCTCTTAAGCCATGGTCTGGGGTTGGAGAGGTCACAATCATAGAAGTCCGTATAGCCGTGGTCTGGGTTGGAGAGGTAAGCAGCGTCAAGGGTAAGCCGGGGTCAAAATCAAGAGGGGTTTCCAAAGACATGCTGGGTCGGTACACAAAGAATCAAACTGCAGGGAAAACACAGGACAAGGAGCAGGGCACAACAGACACAGGAGCACAAGGCTACAACTAGTTATGCTCAGCAAAGCAGGAAAGGAACTGCAGGATCTTTATAGCACACAGAAACCAGTACCAAGGGAGGCGGAGCAGAGGCGCTGCCTCCGCGGAGGCAAGGATTGGCTGCAGGAGACAAGTGGGCTGGAAGTACTTACCATGCATCTGGGGAGCAGTGCACAACGTCATGTGTGCGCCCCGCGCACGATAGAAGCGCAGCGTGTCTGAGGGGGCGGAGCTAAGCTCTGTGGCATTCTAGAAGAGCTGTGCGTATGCATGCTCTGTAAGCAGAGAAGGGTTGCGCACGCGCTGGTGCCAGAGTGGATGTCTGCGCAATGACAGGTAAGGAGGGTACACGTCGCAAAGGACGTGTTCCCCGGTTCTTTACACCAGCAAAGCGCAACCCAAACTACAAATATGAAGCTCAACCTCAGAGTACCCCTATAGCCCAACCCCCTTTCCACAGTGCATACAATTTTCAATTTCTCCCAGTATCTGAAAAGGAGATTACTCAGGCGCTCCTCACATTAAAATTAAATGTCCAATGTGCATCTGACCTACTGCCATCAAAGTTCCCATGACGATGCCCCAGCCATGGCCAAGCCGCTTGCCTCACTAATCAACTCTATTTTGTCAATAGGTCATATCCCAAAGATTTGGAAAACTGTTATAGTTGTCCCAATCTTTAAAAGTGGGGACAAAAACACTGTCTTCAACTATAGGCCAATCTCTCTTCTTCCAATACTATCCAAAGTCATGGAAAAATGTGTCCACTTCCAATTAAGCGAGTATGATACCAAGACAAATTTCCTTAGCCAACTCCAATCTGGCTTTCACCCAAAACACTCTCTAGTAACTACCCTCCTAAAAGTTTGTAATGAGATTCAGTGTGGAATGGAACAGGAACAACTTACTGGTGCAATATTCCTAGATGTTTCAAAGGCTTTTGGTGCTGTTGATAGTCAGTACTCTGGTATAGGGGAACACGTTTTAAACTTGTTTCAATCCTACCTATCGGGTAAATCCCAATATGTGTCTATATCAGCCTCTAACTCCAACCCTTTTGATGTCACCTATTAAGTCCCTCAAGGCTCTGCGGCCCCTACTCTTTTCAGTATTCATAAATGATCTACCTACAGCTTTTAAGGGAGCTTCAATGCACATCTATGCTAATTACACAATCTTATATGCACATAGCCCTAGCCTCTCTGACCTCGGGCACGTACTTCAATCTGATTTTTTAAGACTTGAAAACTGGATTTCCCAAAACAAATTGTTTTTAAACACTGACAAAACTGTAACAATGGTATTTGGACCCAAGGCTTCATTTCTAAAGCTACCAATGACTGAGCTACAGTTCAGAAACAACTCTAACACCTTTCTGGTCACTGTCACTAGTTTTAAATATCTGGGCATATGGTTTCTCCAAGAAATAGATTGGCTGTCAATTGAGTCCAGGTACAAAGTACATTTTTTCTGTCTTGCGTTCAAACACTTTCGGGGCAAGCTACCTGGCTATCTGAACAAACTCCTAACCTGCAGCACTGTACCACATGAAGCACTTATCTGAGATCTGACTCCAAAAGACTGTTCACAGAGTCTTAAACATTGTATATATACACAAACTATGACAACAGCTCATAGTTAAGCAGGTAGACATGTACCTTATCATTAAAAGCCAACCCAGTCCTATGACTGGCAATAGATACCTTCAGTAGATAGCACTATCAGCCATTACAACTGATCGGGTACACATAGGTTTAAATGTTGCGCACCACTGATTGACACGGCTTCTTAAGTTCCTACCGGGCCATCTGGGAACTCCCCCTAAGCCTTGAGAACGCGTTTGTACGCGTGGAACGCGTGCGTCGGCAGTCCTAGAAGCCGCACTATGGCGTTACTAATCTGCCAGTGGTTCCCTGCAGAACGAAAGACTCAGTGCCAGTAGCCTATCGGCAAAACCGAGCACTAGAGGTGTTTTATAACACTTGCTTGGTCTATCCATATACTAACATATGTACTCAGCAACGCTGTTACACAACACCAAATGATTTCAATGTTGCAAGTACAATAATGTTTGCTTTGATGCTGGTCAATTTATTTTTTAGCTGCTGCATAGATATATACAGTAGTGGGTACAGATTTCTACCGTTATATAGATACTCTCGACATTGTTAGCAGATAGAATAGCTAGTAACTGTCCATCATGGGATACTGATTCCTCTTGACTCGTATATCCATAGATTGCCTTACAGACACAGTGAGCATAGTAATAGACAGTGCTTGACAAATCACCCAAAAATCTACTCGCCAAACCAAAAAATCTACTCGCCACCTAGCCCCGCCCGCAGTCCCGCCCATAGCCACGCCCCAACCCCGTTTTTAAAAAAAAGAAATTTAATAAATTTCTAGTAAGAACAACATTCGTTTTTGACATAAGTTTATATTTATTGTAGTAAATTTATACTTTACTACAATTAGTCCTTGTTACGTGTGTGTGTGACTAGTTTCCTGCACCCATTAATCAGTGTCTGGATGCCCCCTCTTCACAATATCTAAAGCAGCAATCCCGCCTGGGATCTTACCTGATCCGCAGTCCCTAAATGTCCAGGTACCCGCATTCCCGCAATGTTATACATTGGAGGGGATGTGTTCCCTACCTGTCTTCTGGGTTAGGGGGGATTCCGATGTCTTCCGTGTGACACTTGAATCAGATCTGGAAGAAAGCAGTATAAGGTAAATAATATATCCAGATCCAGAGTCTGGGAGAGAGACAGAGGGATACACAGGCAGAGAGAGAGAGAGAGACACACACACAGACAGAGAGGGAGAGAGACAGATGGAGGGAGAGGGAGAGAGACGAAGAGGGAGAGAGAGAGAGAGAGAGAGAGAGAGGGAGAGAGGGAGAGAGGGAGAGAGGGAGAGAGGGAGAGAGGGAGAGAGGGAGAGAGAGAGGGAGAGAGGGAGAGAGGGAGAGAGAGGGAGAGAGAGAGAGGGACAGAGAGAGAGGGACAGAGAGAGAGGGACAGAGAGAGACACAGAGACAGAGAGACAGAGACACAGAGACAGAGAGACACAGAGACACAGAGACACAGAGGAACAGAGGAACAGAGACAGAGGGAGAGGGAAAGGGAGGGAGAGGGAAAGGGAGGGAGAGGGACAGGGAGGGAGAGGGACAGGGAGGGAGAGAGGGAGAGAGACAGAGGGAGAGAGACACAGGCAGAGAGGGAGAGAGACACAGACAGAGAGGGAGAGAGACACAGACAGAGAGGGAGAGAGACACAGACAGAGAGGGAGAGAGACACTGGCAGAGAGGGAGAAAGACACAGGCAGAGAGGGAGAGACACAGAGAGGGAGAGAGACACAGGCAGAGAGGGAGAGAGACACAGGCAGAGAGGGAGAGAGACAGAGAGGGGGAGAGACAGAGAGGGGGAGAGATAGAGAGGGGGAGAGAGGGAGAGGAGAGAGGGAGGGAGAAGGAGAGAGACAGAGAGGGGGTGATTGATTGACGTGGAGGTGACTGACTGCGGGGTGGGATTACGGACTGTGTGACTGGGTGGTATTACTGACTGGGTGACTGGGTGGTATTACTGACTGTGTGACTGGGTGGTATTACTGACTGTGTGACTGGGTGGTATTACTGACTGTGTGACTGGGTGGTATTACTGACTGTGTGACTGGGTGGTATTACTGACTGTGTGACTGGGTGGTATTACTGACTGTGTGACTGCTTGGGATTACTGACTGGGTGGGATTACTGACTGTGTGACTTGGTGGGATTACTGACTGGGTGACTGGGTGGTATTACTGACTGTGTGGGATTACTGACTGGGTGACTGGGTGGTATTACTGACTGGGTGGTATTACTGACTGGGTGACTGGGTGGTATTACTGACTGAGTGGTATTACTGACTGAGTGACTGGGTGGGATTACTGACTGGGTGACTGGGTGGGATTACTGACTGGGTGACTGGGTGGGATTACTGACTGGGTTACTGGGTGGGATTACTGACTGGGTGACTGGGTGGGATTACTGACTGGGTGACTGGGTGGGATTACTGACTGGGTGGGATTACTGACTGGGTGACTGGGTGGGATTACTGACTGGGTGACTGGGTGGGGGTGGGATTACTGACTGGGTGACTGGGTGGGGGTGGGATTACTGACTGGGTGACTGGGTGGGATTACTGACTGGGTGACTGGGTGGGATTACTGACTGGGTGACTGGGTGGGATTACTGACTGGGTGTTGGGTGGGATTACTGACTGGGTGACTGGGTGGGGTGGGATTACTGACTGGGTGACTGGGTGGGATTACTGACTGGGTGACTGGGTGGGATTACTGACTGGGTGACTGGGTGGGATTACTGACTGGGTGACTGGCTGGGATTACTGACTGGGTGGGGGGTGGGATTGGTGACTGGATGACTGGGTGGGGGGGTGAGGGGTGGGATTACTGACTGGGTGGGGGGTGGGATGGGTGACTGGGTGGGGAGTGGGATGGGTGACTGGGGGGGGGGGAGTTACTGACTGGGTTACTGACTGGGTGGGATTGGTGACTGGGTGGGATTACTGACTGGGTGACTGGGTGGGATTACTGACTGGGTGACTGGGTGGGATTACTGACTGGGTGACTGGGTGGGATTACTGACTGGGTGACTGGGTGGGATTACTGACTGGGTGACTGGTGGGATGGGTGACTGGTTGACTGGTGGGATGGGTGACTGGGTGACTGGTGGGATGGGTGACTGGTGGGATGGGTGACTGGTGGGATGTGTGACTGGGTGGGGGGGGTGACAAACTGGGGGGGTACCTCTGGTGTCCTGCATATACACGTTCTCACACACACACAGGGGGGGGGACACACAGGAGGGAGGGGGGAACACACACAGGAGGGAGGGGAGAAACACCCCCGCAACTACAGTATCTCCCGACCCGCGTGGGCAGCAGGAGCGGGGAGGAGAAACACACGCACTACTACCTCCCGACCCGCGCGGGCAGCGGGAGCAGTGGGGGAAGGAAAATCACCAGCGCCATTACCTTCCAGCCCACGCGGGCAGCGGGAGAGAGGGGGGAAGGAGAAACACCTGCGCTATTACCTTCCAGCCCGCGCGGGCAGCGGGAGAGGGGGGGGAAGGAGAAACACCCGCGCTATTACCTTCCAGCCCGCGCGGGCAGCGGGAGAGGGGGGGGAAGGAAAATCACCAGCGCCATTACTTTCCAGCCCGCGCGGGCAGCGGGAGAGGGGGGGGGAAGGAAAATCACCAGCGCCATTACATTCCAGCCCGCGCGGGCAGCGGGAGAGGGGGGGGGAAGGAAAATCACCAGCGCCATTACCTTCCAGCCTGCGCGGGCAGCGGGAGAGTGGGGGGGGAAGGAAAATCACCAGCGCCATTACCTCCCAGCCCGCGCGGGCAGCGGGAGGGGGAGGGGAAGGAGAAACACCCGCGCCATTACCTTCCAGCCCGCGCGGGCAGCGGGAGAGGGGGGGGGGAAGGAGAAACACCCGCGCCATTACCTTCCAGCCCGCGCGGGCAGCGGGAGCAGTGGGGGAAGGAGAAACAGTGTGTTTAAATTGCATTTCATTCCACCCACCCAGGTGAAAATTGTTCACCTAACCTATTGAGTCCTCTCTGGGAGAAGATCAACTCAAACATCTGTCCAAAATCCTCCATGACCGGATCAGTGCAGGAGCTGACACAATTATACAGGAGGATATTCAGTATAAAGGAGGAGGAGGAGCAGACGCACGCACACACCCCTCCCCCGTGCAGAGAAGGAAGGGCAGTTTTAAGTCCTGGCAGCTCCATCCCGCGTCACAGCCAATCAGCTAGAGGAATTTTTTTATTTATTTTTTCCGAGCAGGGGATTTTTTTTTTTTTTTTGCAGAGCAGGGGAAATGTTACTGGCCACGAGCCAATTTCCGATCGCAGCTGGCGAGTGGGCGAGTGTGTTTGTCGAGCACTGGTAATAGATACATACTTGCTTATTTGTAGCCTTTCAACTTCCAGTCTACTGCATATAGTGTTGCTACTGTTATACAGATACTGGCAACCTAGCCAGCAGCTAGACAGTTATAAGTGATACTATAGCACCTGATTTGGCAATATATACGGAGTAATTGATATATATTACCTATATCCTTGTAGCTACTGTACATTCAGAGCCTTTCAGCTCACAGTCTATTGCAGCTATTATGGAAGTGTGGATGTAGCATATAAAAATGTGATGCTGTTTATCTACACTACCCTCTCTCAAAACAAGTTACACCAGTTTTTTCAAGAGCATTGACCCTTAATGACTACAGCAGTCATTCACTAGAGCTGTCATTATTTACAGAAATCTAGAACTTTTTTGATTCAAATGACCACATGCTCTTCTACAGTTTTCAGTTTATACTTACCTTACTGATCCAGATCTACAGTATATGGTTGCTGATACTAGTATAGCCATGACTTGCTAGCTACACTATTAATGGCATAAATACCCTTGCACCATAACCATTGCTAAGTTTGGACATTCGCAAGTCCATAAAACCACTTTCACTGGTTCACTCCATATTACTTAAAGGTGCCCTTAAAGACATACTGTGGCTTATTACGGTGTATATAATTATCAGCTCCTTTACCTATTGGAGGATCACACTACCATACTGGATCTGGACGTTAAGGTGAATTTCAAGCAGTGTACCTACACCCCATACCTATGCTATCCCTATATATCTGATTAGGGATACCAGATCTTTTCTTGTGGGGCACCATAGCTCAAGGAGTCTGGACTTTATTTATAGCCCAGAACTCGCCTGTACACATTCAATATCCCAACACTTACCTTAGTGTTACTATAGGGATTCTTTCTGCGTCGTTGCTTTATTTTAAAACCATTTATTTTATAAGAATATGTTAAAAAATGTGTTTTTTATGATGTCACATATACCCATCAGGGAGACTGAGTGCCCATAACTGGGTTTACTTGTCTTGTCTCAGTCTACTATATACCCCTCTACCCAGAGGTGCACCTTCTCCCTACACCCATTATCTAGCTGAGCGGGGGTCGCTCTCTTCTATGTCGGACTGTTCCCAGTCCCAAGATTTAACAAAGTATCCTGTCGCACCTTCTTCTCTTACCGTGCACCTCACGTCTGGAACAATCTACCCGAGACTCTCAAAGCCATCACCAGCCTAAGGTTGAGTTCAGGGTGGATGCTACGGCCGCGAGCTTCCGTGCGCGCCTCCGCCGCGTGCTCCTGCAGCTCAGCGATCTGTGACAGCTGCAGGAGTTGGGTCGCGGCGTTTGAATCGCTGAACCAACTCACGTGACGCGACTGTAGCCCGAAATATCATTTTGGGTTGTAGCGGCAAAATGTAGCAGCGTCAATGCTGTACTTTACCGCCGGTGGAGTTTTCAGTTTCACCGAACAACCCGAAATTGCGACGGACGTGCGCGCGCACGTCGTGTAGCATCCACCCTGAACTAAGTTCTTTCAAGACACCCCAGCCTAAATTCTTTCAAGACTTCAGTTGTCTCACATTTTAATCTAGTCTGTAACTGTTTCATACGCCTATAAGATATATTGTCTCAAACTGTCCATGAAATGTCTTTAAATATAATATATAACCCTGCTCATTTAATGTTACCATATATTGCCATAGCTCTTTATACTTGAAAATGAGCGATAACTCACAATATATTACTTCCTGGTAAAACATTTTTATAAATAAATACATTTACACCAACTTTTTTTGTACAAATAATAGGAAGTGGCCCAACAAGCTAATTCATTACCTTGTAATGCTTCCTATTTCACTGGGGATAAAGTATCTTGATACACTGAAGCGAAGAAACTGACATTAAACATGTCTCAGAATCAATTTTAAGACCAAATTGTGCGTGATACAGAGGTCTATTTTATGAATATATATACGTATATATTTTTAAAAGCTTTAATTCTTTACAATACAATGATTGGTGAAAGTATATCCTTGCACTTCTCCAATTTTGTATGTATGTATCATTTATTATGCACAATCACAATGCTCTCTTTCCCTGCACCCTTTCACAATTAAGCATGTTCTGCCCTCAGTACACCGTGTCCCAGCCACACATCAGCATTCATCTGATGACACTATACAGATCCTTTGTTCCGGTCACATGTGAACACATAGGCAGACACACCCCCTCCGCAGGAGCAGGAAGCACAGATCCTGTGCACAGTGTCTTGTGTCACAGAGATGGCTGGAAGCAAGACTCTGATCCTATGTTTACTCGTGGCTTCTGCTTTCATCTACCTGGGATCATGGAGGAACCCGATAGGTATATAAGAATGAATGTCATGTTGTTGTCGTTTACATGTCTGATTGCATCTGTGATACAAAGTCCTAGTGTCTGCAACTGATCCACTATGAAAGCACGTTATGTGAAAGCTCTGGCAGGTTGCGTTGAAACATTGTTTTGTGTGTGTGTGTGTGTGTGTGTGTGTGTGTGTATATTGATTGTGTGTGTGTGTGTGTGTGTGTGTGTGTGTGTGTATTGATAGTGTAGTTTTATTATGAGGGTGATCCTATTGAAGCCTGTGTGGACAGCTAACAGTATGATTTAGTCTAATAAAATTAAAATGTACTCTTTCTTAACACTTAAACGACCGAGGGCAGGAATATGGTGGTAAGGTCACAGCATCAACTTTATTAACCAATTATTTAACAACCAAATACATTGAACACACCATACCTACCTCTCCTCCCAGTCAGAAGTTAACAACAATCACTTTTAAACAGCTCTGCCTCCCAGCCTAGAGCAAAAACATTGCATACATCTGTAATCATTTTAATGAAAACTCGCATCAATAGCTGTGATGTGACAACATATATATATATATATATATATATATATATATATATATATATATGTATATGTATTTACAATTGAGGACTGTGCTTGGGTGAGGTATGACAACAAAAAATAGAAAAATAAAAAATAATAAAATTGAATAAAAACCTATAAATCAATACATAATCTCTTACTGAATAATCAATGAAACCTAATTGATTGTGCATGAATAAATACACATGGTGTGCTGTGGACCCTCCTATATACACACAATAAGAATAGTCCTATGGAGTCCAAAATGTGTCCAATATGGGGAAAAAACAAAGCACTATCAGGAAACAGGCAGCTTCTTAAAAGGGCACAAAGACCTCCCTCTCCACCTGCATAGAAAAAAGAAGAAAAAAGCGCCCAATACTAGTGCATTACTGTGCAAAAAATAAATTTATTTCCCAAAAA
>NC_134483.1:270495879-270618379 GCF_040206685.1 Ascaphus truei
ACATAATTAATCTCAAAAGAGAATTGCAGATACAGTAGTAAAAGTTGAGTCCATGGACTTTGCTGGGTTTGGCTGCTGTCCCAGTGCATTCTACAGCGCACGGCTCGGCGTGCGCTGTACGAACAAGTACCACCCCTCAATGGGGCTGGACCCACTAGGTACATTGGCGCTCATTTGGCAGCCACGCTCTACAACTGGTTTTTCCAAATACAACAAAATTGTATTTGTAACTTGCGGTTCAGCCAATGAGGGTGAACCAGCGGCGTGAGGTAATGGCCACGCCCATGCAAAAACCCCGCCATGCCCCCCCCCATCGCAATCTCTGCCTCTCTCCACAGACCGCAGAGCACGATGCAACAGACCATAGAAACTTTTGGAAACTTTTTAGGATGTGTAAGAAATGGCTGCTTCGGTAATAACTAAAAATTAGCCATCTAAAAATGCATATATTTGCGGTTGTCATTTCTATACTTTCTTTTCTTTCTACAATTCCATGTTTAAATGTACTTTACAGTGATGTTGACATAATGCTATCTGGGGTGTTGTTTGATCAGTGTGCCTCTTTTGTTCCCCATTACCTTTTCACGTGTGATATTCTATCATATGTAATACAGTTGAAATTAATGCAGCGTAGGACAGTTAAATACTGAAGAAGTGGAACAACTGTTGCTTAGATGCAGCTCTCATCTGCAAGGTTGTGACCTTCAAAAGGAATTCACTTTTAATGTGATATTCTTTCCCGGTTTCCTGCTAGGGGTGACTCTTCCAAGCCCCCACTGCTGCACCTTCCTTCAATACAACCCATGCTATACTCCTTTCATTTATTGCCTACTGCTTGGAAACACAGCAGAAAAAAAGGGTTAGAGGGTCCGGGAAGGGCAGGGACTTGGAGAGAATAGGCAGGTAGTATTAATCATTGTCATGGAAATTGTAAGAATTGGGGCATATGTTTAAAACATCAAGCTCACAATTGTGCAACATGTCTGCCTTGATATGTATTCCTAGGAATGAAACTACCTTCAACTGACCTGCTCCCCACAACACTTAATGTGCTGTAAGGTGTCTTCCGGTGCTGAAAGTGCAGAAGAGCATGAACTTGTATTTTTCTGATGTGCACAGAAATGCATTCATTAAATTTGCCCTGTATAGATACAATATTCTAATTTATTACTAGTTTTATTGAGATCAGGAACATGGAACATTTTATAGCTGAGCAGGAGGAGCCAATGGGCCTGACGGGAAATTGTGTGACAACTAAAATGTTCAAGGTGTGATTCCTATTCTCAAGTCAGGTGTTGTACACAAACAAGGCTATTTCTACAGCACCTAAAAGGCTACAAATGGTGATAAACACCCAAAAAAACACCCAAAAAGTTATATTGGAACGGTGCTTCCACAGAAATGCAAAAGTGGATTGGTGACTAATAATCAAACGTGAATGGATTGATGAGTATTTAGGGAATATTCAGACACTTATCAAGTACATATATATGTATTGGAATATATCAAGTGCGCAGAAACAATGTGGTCAGAAAGTGTCTTATATATGCAGCCCCAATGCTGGTTTTAACACAAAAATAGATATCATATGATAGAAAATGCATTTGGCGCAATAAGACAATACAGTGTATTATAGAACCCCTTAGTAATTGAGGGACTAGAATGTTGATAGTAGGTCATAAGTGTCCTGCCCGCAATAAGCACTATAGAAATTCAAACTCACGTGAACTAGAAAAACTGTATACTGTTTAGATTGTCAATAAAAAATTACTAGAAGTTCATAAGTGTTGAACAACATTAGTGTGTCAAGTTCTTCTCTGTAACTCTACTGATATAGCACACTGAAAAAATACCTGTCGCTTAGTGTCCCAAAGCGAACCATGTGGTAAGAAACCGCAGCTTTTCATCAGATGTATTAGCTTCCGTCACCTTGGGATTCAGAGAGTTAGGGATCATTTGATAAACAGACCTACAGGTGTTGATTCCCCTGCATATTAGCAGGGCTAGGAGATTCTCACGGGTTCTGGGGGTTAAGTGTAATAGTGCTCCGCTGGTTAGCAGACCTCAATTAAATCATCACCCTAAGTGGTCACCTGTACACTAGGCAATGGCAGCTCCAGCTCTTCTCCGATACACCGCGTCTCTCCGGTCCCACTGGTACGCCTCCATGACTGCTCCACCGGACACTGTCTTCATGGTCCTGACACACACTGCCACAGTTTTGGGATATGCTTTATTGGAACTTACATATTGTAAGGGGGATACCTTAAGAGCCAAGACCATTTAGAGTCACACATACACGTGTGCACTATTATATTTATTTTTTGGGGTGATTTCGACTTATATTCCCTCCAGATCTTCTAAAGAATCTATGCAAATGGTGATAACACATAGTTCTGTAATGTGATAAGATGAATGTCTTCAGCTATTTGTACTTAAAGCTATCAATGGGGCCTAATGTGCTGAATCATTTCTGTGACAATAGTAGTATGTGTTTTATAACATAAATCATAAGCCCTTTTTGTGTTTTATTTTACAGATGTGAAAGAGCTTGTTCTTTGGGCGGGGAGGTTTTTCTTGGTCCTAGCTGTTCTTACTTTGATCATTTCCCTTGTGATTCCATGGATTCCTTCATCTCCTGTATCGCGATCCAACAGCTCTCGTACGGGTAAGGCCCTACAGATACTCGTCACAAGTATAAATTGCCAATGTGGAGGCGTGCAGGACAGAAATTCATGCTTGTGTTAATTTAGTAAGTAATTGTAATACCCCATAATGGCATTATGGTTAACCACTCGTGTGGCAGTTGGACAGTAACCAATTGATCTGCAATGCGTTGCTGGTCTCCTGGCATTAGAGGGGTTCCATGTACTTACCACCCTCACACTCACTCTGTGTTATATTGGGTAAATTACCTGATCTCATCTTACCCATTTATCAGTAATTGTGTTGTAACAATATCATTTTTTTTAATTCTTCCGTTCCAGATTCACCAACATTTGTTAAAATCAGCCATAATGACCTAATTTGCATCTTGTTTCTTTTGTCAGTAATGCAGGGAAACGGCGACAGTCACAATTTAAGTTCCCTAAATACAGTAATATCAAAAAAATCACATGCAAATACAATATAGGTTTACCATAGGGTAATGTAATATAAATGATTATTTGTATAATATTAATGATTCAATAATGATTCCTTAATATAACCATTATTACCCTATGGCAGAAAAGTCATTTGAGATACCTGATGTTCTTCAAATACATGGCAAAGGCAGACCTTCAGGCAATTAAGTGGTTTAACAAGTACACACCTACACTGCTTACTTCCCCCCTCATGCATAGTAACGAGACTAGTAATGTAAGTCATTGTTTGACAATGCCTTAACACCTTGTTTGCTACAAGGGTTAGTAACTCCATCCTCCCCTCCCCTGTTTTTTTCCCACACGACATTATCGATTCCTTTATATGAGTGGTAGCCACATCTCTCTTACATCACATTGGGGAAAGAAGTCCAAAGATGTGGGACGTCATAAGTAAAGGTTGCAAATGTGGTAAAGCAAGCAATATGATTGGTGACAGTCTCCATAAAAGGGCCACACTCTCCCATACCACCTCAGTCGTCGGCTGGGAGAGGACATGTGAATGACTCCAGTTACTGTACAAAGAAAATAATAAATGATGAAAAATTTAGAGACAAAGAAAAAGGAGTCTTCAAGCAACTGGGTACACAATGGTTTCAATCAAGGATGGGAATTGTTAGTGTTTGGACAGGTTGGAGTGGATTACAGTCGGCCATCGGGCTCCGGACTTGTTTTATTTTTTACCTTGGGTCATCAAGAGGCAAATAAAGTATTATAATTTTTACAATTATGGATTCATTCATTTTTTTTTTTTTTCCCAACTTAAATTTTTTTATTTTGTTCAGATAATAATATACATACAGTGAGTATGGTAACGGCAAAGTACAGGTTCGGCTTACTGTATGTGCTATTCCCGTTTGTGAGCGATTAGACACCTACAGACAGACTGGGTAAACGGACAGACGAACAGGGGGGGCTTCTGGCCAGGGGGTGGAAGGGGAGAACAAAGGGGGGGATGGGGGTGCGGGGTAAGTTTCTCCTCTTGTGGTTCCGCCTCTGCCTCACCTTCGCTGGTTCTCTGCGTCTGGGGAATCATTGCGTGCCCCGTAGGACAGCCGCATAACAGCCTCTAGGCCCTATTCGCTCTCTTATAAGTCCTACCTGGGGGTCTCGGGGGGGGGGGGGTTAGCTATGTATGTCTTGGGTGCCGCTCTTGGGCGCTCCCTCATGAGAAAACGCATTTTCTCCTATTAAAGCCAAATTGTGGTCCGTTCTACTCCCGGGATGTCTGTTTGGGCTAACCACGGTAGCCAGACTTTTTGAAAATTTTCACCAGTGTCGTTGACCAAACTTGTCAACTTCTCCATCTGGCAATCTGACCAAATTCGATTTCTAATGTTTGTAATTGGAGGGATTGTATTCTGTTTCCATCGTGCTGCGATCTCCCCCCTAACCGCCATAGCAAAGTGAGCTATCAGTTTGTTTTCTCCTTTGGTGAACCCATCTGCTGGTCTGTTCAGGAGGAACAGCCATGGGTCTAATGGGACGGGTTTACCTGTAATCTTATTCAACCAGTCTTTAATTGAGTCCCAGACTGGGACGATTTTGGGGCATGACCACAGCATGTGTAACAGATCTGCCTGCTGTCCACATTGTCTCGGACACAATGGGGAGTAACTGGGCAGGAATTTAACTAGTTTTGTGGGAGTGTGGTACCATCGCATCATTACCTTATATGCGTTCTCCCTTAAGGTTGTGCATATAGAACTTTTGGAGGTCGCCGTCACTATTTTTGTCCATTCCTCAACCTCTAATTCCTCTCCTAGGTCTGTCTCCCATTTAGTCATGTATCTTGTTTTGTCCGTCACTGTCGTGCTAGACCCGGTTACCTCTTTGTACATCTGCGATGTGAGTCCCGCCATGGATGTCCCTGATCGACAGAGCTTTTTGAAATTTGTCATGGGGGTCTGTGGCTGAACTTTTTGATAGAACGCCCTGATCTGGAGGTATCTAAAGATCTTGGCATTCGGGATATTATGGTCAGATTTAATTATTTCGAATATTTGTATGCCTTGTCTCCCCTCCAGATCTATCAACCTCTTAATGTTTTTTAGTTTCCAGATAGTGAATTCCGTACTGGACTGGCCCGGAGCAAAGAGTGGGTTGTTCCATAATGGCGTCATACCCGACGCCCTGCTAGTCAGTGCGCATTTGAGCCAAGTACCCTCCCATATCGAGAGCGAGTTGGTCATCGAGGATAGCGGCAGTTTGGTGCCTCTACGCACCTTTTTGGGGTACCAAATCAAATGCTCCAGGTCTAATGGGGAACGTGCCTCTTGTTCTAACGCGACCCATCTTTTAGAGTCTGGGTTAGTGTGCCACTGCACAATTTGACATAATTGGGCCGCCTTGTAATAGGACAACAAACAAGGTACCGCTAGCCCTCCCGCCCCCGTTTGTTTGCGCATTATTTGTTTGCTCACCCTCGCCTTCTTTCCTCCCCAGATAAATTTATCTATCTCGGCTTGGATTGAGAGAGTGTCCTTCAAGCCTATTGGCACTGGTAGGGTTTGGAAAAGATACAGTAGGCGAGGGAGCAAATTCATTTTAACGCAGTGGATTTTGCCAATCCATGAGATTTTATGTTTAGCCCACCTTTTGATGTCCTCTCTCACAGTCCGCATCAGTCGTGGATAGTTTGCCTGATAAATTGTGCTATATGTCTGGGTGATATTAACCCCTAGATATTTAATTTGGTGTTGTTGCCAGCGGAAGTTGAAGTTTATGGCAATTAGCTTTTCAACATGCTTGGGGAGATTTATGTTAATAGCCTCCGATTTGCTCTGATTAATTTTGAACCCGGAGACCCTATTGAAACGCCCCAACAGATCGAACAGGTTTGGTAGAGAGGTAAGGGGCCTGGATATTGTCAGGAATACATCATCCGCATATAGTGCCACCTTATGCGACTGGTTTCCGATATCAATACCTGTGATGTCTTTGTTATCCCGTATCTGGGCCGCCAGCGGCTCCATACACAGTGCAAAGAGGAGGGGGGAGAGCGGGCATCCCTGTCTCGTTCCGCTCTTAATTTGGAAGGGATCCGAAGCGAATCCCTGATGGGTAACCCTTGCCGACGGGGCTGAGTAGAGAGCGAATATAGCTTTTATCAATTTGTCTCCCATGCCAAACGCCCCAAGCGTGGCTTCCAGATATGGCCAGTCTATCCTATCAAACGCTTTTTCCGCATCCAGACTAAGCGCCATAACTGGTATAGATTTGGAATTGGCTATCTCTATCAGATCAATGATTCGTCGGGTATTAGCAGATGCTGTCGACCCTGGATAAATCCGACTTGATCTGGGTGCACTAGTCTGGGTAGGATGAGACTCAATCTATTGGCCAATAATTTGGCATAAATTTTGATGTCCGAATTAATCAGGGATATAGGTCTGTAGCTTTTACAGTCCTGGGGGTCTTTCCCTGTCTTATGTATTACTGAAATGGACGCTTGGAGCATCTGGCTAGGGAATGGGGACCCGTTCAGCACTTGATTAAACATACGGAGGAGATATGGGGACAATTGTTTCCTGAACTTTTTGTAATAAAGATTCGAGTATCCGTCGGGACCCGAGGCTTTAGAGGGTTTCAGGTTTTTAATAACCTCTGATAATTCCTCCATTGTGAAATCTCTACCTATCACCTCTCTATCTGACCTGCTCAAACCGGGTATGTTTGCGTTTTTCAGGAAACTCCGTAGGGCCTCCGTTGTCCCAGTAGATCGGGCAACCTTTTCCCCATCGTATAATTTTGCGTAGAAGGCTTTAAATTCCCCTACAATTTGCTTGGGATTGGCCGTGACCCCCTCCCCCCCCCCCCCCTGTTTCCCGCCGCAAGGCTTGTATGTTATAATTATTTGTTTTGGAGTTAATCATGTTAGCCAGCAAGGTATCTGGTTTGTTTGCTTTTTCAAAGAATCTTCTCTTTGACCAACTTAACGATTTCTCGGCCTGGGAGGTGAGGAGTAGGTTCAGTTTAATCTGAGTGTCTTTAATTTGCTGTAGAGTCACCGCATTTGGTGTTCGTCTATGTTGTTCCCAAAGCTGCTTTAACTCTGCTTGTTCTTTAATAATTTTTGCGTTGCTTTCTTTTTTCTTTTGGGCCGCTATACTAATCAAAACCCCCCTCAGTGTTGCTTTATGTGCCTCCCAGAGGGTTATATGTGAGTCAACGCTACCTTTATTTTCACTAAAGAAGTACTTGATCGCCTCTTTGATCTTTCTTTCCAAATCGGGGATCTTTAGAAGGGAATCATTTAATTTCCAATTTGCTCGTGGCCTTTCCAGCCCTATCTGAGTGCACCTTAGCTCGATCGGTGCGTGATCAGACCATGAAATATCATGGATCCCAGAATGGGTGATCGCGGGGACCAGTCTACTAGATACAAAAAAGTAATCGATTCTGCTAAATGAGTCATGGGGATGTGAGTAGAAAGTGTATAGCCTTTCTAGCGGGTGTGTCTCCCTCCATGCAGCTATTAGTTGTAGGTCCTTTAATCCTTGTTTTAGCGCTGAAGGTCGTGTTTTGGATTTATGACTATGGGGACCTGACCTGTCCAGGGCTGCATTCATAGCCGTATTGAAATCTCCCAGGATTATAGCCTCTTTGCTAAAAAATTTCAGAACGTCGAACGTCCTCGTAAAGAAGTCTGACTCATGAGCACTTGGGGCATATATCGTTGCTACTGTTATTGGTTGTGCATTTATGGATCCTATGAGCATCAAGAATCTGCCGTCCTGATCCTTTTTCACTTTATCCACCACTAATCCTACCCTATTATGGATCAGGATTGCTACCCCCCACTTTTTTTCTGTAGCAGAGGATAGAAATACCTGTTTATACTGCTTGTCAAAGTATTTAGGAGAACTAGTGGTGCCGAAGTGTGTTTCCTGGAGTAGTATAAAGTCTGCCCCCTTTTTTTTGTAGTCGGTGAGTGCTAGCTTACGTTTACATGGGGAGTTTAGACCCTTAGTGTTGTGCGATATAAAAGTTAAAGGCATGATGGTGCTGGGTACTGACCTTGTGCTCCGAATGCTACATTCTGATATGTCGGACCTCTACGGGGCCGTTTCTGTTCCTCTGCAGTACTCTGCTCTTTGCGGGGCGTCAGCGGAGGACCACTTGTGTAGGAGACAGTGTGGGGTGGGGTAGACACATCGGGTACATGGGACACAGAGGGAAAAAAGAACACATAAAACACAAACATCAGTGTGGGAGAGTAGTCGGTGGCATGGAACCACTTTCTCTCCCTTGCCTGTGGGTTGGTGGATCCCTGGATCTCGCCTTCTGTCTTCTGCCTCCTCCGCAGGGCCGTCTTGATCCACCTCTTCCCCAGGACTTCCTCAGGATCTAGGGCAACTGCCCCAGCCCAAGAGTAGACACGCACGGCGACTTTGGGACCGCCGTCCCAGCCGACAAACCAATAACTTTATTAGTCCAAACTGTATTGGTAAATATTTTCAGGTATCAACAAGTCAATGAAAAACCTCTAATGCACAAACCTAACCTATTAACGTTAATTACATCAATGTGACCCTGCCTCCCCTTCAACTCCAAACTATCGTGCCACTTGGAACAGCTGCTCCTATTCTTGCCCTGTGTTATGCCCTTGATCCCCCTCATGTCTTTATGGTGTGTCCCTGTCCCCTCTGAGCTTTGCCTCCAGTGCTGTCCACCACCTTGCTATGTCTATGCATCCCTCTCTTTCTCTGGGTCCTTCTACCCTCACTTCCTTTTAATCCTCTTCTCTCTACCCTTAAGCCCCTTCCTCAAGCCCCTTCCTCATCTTCCACCTCCCTCCCTGTTGCCAGCTCCCCTGTTCCTCTGCCCCCCCTTCCTGATCTTACATCCAGCTCCTCCGCTGAGGATTTTTGTGATTGGGGTAAGTTGCTTCCTTTTCAGCAGGGTGGTGGGGGAGATATCCTGAAATACCTGGATTTTGTGTGATTCGAATGTGGGGTTGTTACGAGTCATTTGACAAAAGGATTCCTTTATTTTGAAATAATGGAAGCGAGCAATAATGTCTCTCGGGGGGTCTCCCTGCTGTGGCCTGGATCTTAAGGCTCTGTGGCAGCGATCTAGTTGAAGCTTCTGTGTCGATTTGTCAGGCATAAGCTGGGTCAGCCACCGACCCACGAAGTCTTCCGGATCGGGCTCTTCCTCTGAGACCCCCCTTATCCTAACATTGTTGCGTCGCTTCCGGTTCTCTGAGTCCTCCTGTTTGTCTAGGAGGTCGCGGATGGTGTCTTTGACTTGAGACAGTTGCCAGTACGTTTTATGGAGGGACTTGATGGTTGAGTCTAGCTTCTTTTCAAGGGAGTCCGTGCGGGCTCCAATACTGCCAATGTCTGCTTGCAAGGCAGCCACCTCCGATTGTAGGCATTTTTTGATGTCGGTGCAGAACTCTTGCATGTCCCGTCTTCGCATAATCTGGTTCCCGCGATCATTTTCCCCTTCTTCCTCCGAGTCTGATCCGCTTGGCGGGGGGCCCTCATGACTTTTGGCGCGCGCCTGTTCTCCCTTTCCAAAGTAATCAGTCAGTACCGTGGAGGGGCGCTTTGAGCATGTCCCCTTCGACATCCTGAGGGTATCCGGGAGTTGTATGTGAGATTTTGGTGAAAATCGGGTAGGTTTTAGTGCATTTATTATTTATTTCTTGTCGGCTGAGAACGGAGCTATGAACTTAAGCGTCCATTCAGTCCGTTGTCGCGCATGCGCAACCCTATTTTTTTTTTTTAATGGTTGGGCATTGCCTTACTAGATTATAAAAATTGAATAAGTTCTAGGAATTAATTGATCCTAAAGAGCATGGAAGAATTCAATGTGCATGGGGTAAAGGAGGGTCTTTTTTTTTTCTTCTTCTTTAACACCTGTATACAATGTATGTATACAAATACTGACTGGCTACAAGGTGCTGTGACCATCTCTCCCGTGTCAATGGAACGTCATGTATGGGCAATGTAAATATATCTGGAACCATGAAATTGAGAGTTGCTTCTAGTGTGGCCATTGGAGACCTCACGGTATCCAATGATGTCAAAAGATAACTTGTACGTTGCAAAAACATTGTATTAATTCATTTTCTGTTTTTTTACCCACAATTTTGCTCAATGTATTTATAGCTATGAACAGGCTGGTAATACCCACCTCTTTTCTATTTTTATCCTCTAGTGCCAGAAGATGAAATGGACCAACATCAAAAGCTTGTAAGAAAAGAGCAACAGGAACAATTAAGCGAAAAGGTAAAGGGAGCAAATGTAGTAAGCTTTTTTCAGATATGCTCCATTTGGACTAAATATTGACTGCTTGTTCAGCTAAAATCTTTGTACAGTATAGGTCAGTAAAGTGACACAAATTATTTTCGTTTTGTCCAGAATTTGTAAGAGCGGTGGTTGATTTTGTCTTTTCGTTCAATATCCTCATGCACCTTAAAATATATTTTATGACTTAAACTTATTTAAAGTTTAAGGTGAAACCATTTAAAGCAGCATTCCCCTGTAACCACCGTAAAAATAAATGTTTCCTTTCTTTGCATCAATGTCACTCTTGGTCAATTTTCTGGTTGCATTCTGGGTTTGGTTTGCATACCAGGGAAATTAAAATGGCCGCTGCCATCCACACACATTAAAACAGTGAAATAATAAATAAATACAAATTGACATTTAAAAATGCAGATCAGCATAATGTAAACAAACGGTCCGTATTCTGAATTCATTTTTGAGATTTGTAGTGGGTTACTGAGGTGCTTTCTTTATGCTTGTGTAGCCCCTTTCCCTGTGTCTAAGGGAACTAGGTGCGCTGGATACCTGTCTGACGTACAGGAGGCCTGATCCTCCGCCACTGGGAGCCTGGGGTGGTCCTGTTCCATCTGGCGACAGCGCCTCCACCTGGAAGGGATCCTAGCTCAGCTGGATAACCCCTTCCCAGGAACAATACTGGCAGTAAATAGACACACACAGGTATCCCCAACTTATATTTACTGACATACACATACGCATACCCCCACAATACAATAACACCACCCTGGTGGAACCCCCCAAAGTTCTGAGGTGTCCGCAGAATCAAGTCCACCCAAAGTGTGTGGAGTAGCACTACCCACTGTGTGTATGGCCGTTGGTGCATATTATAGATACCTCCCTGGGCACTCCTGTACCCAGGTACCACTGAACAACCAAGGATCCGTCTGATTCCACGACGGAAGTCTCCACAAAGCCGCTGCTCCAAGCGCATCCAATCCACCGCGTGGGGTGAACTCCCACTGGAGGGTCTCACTGTTAGTCTCTGATTTTATTTATATATATATATATATATATATATACTGTATATACACACAGTGGTTGACAAATAACCAAAAAATCTACTCGCCCAACAAAAAAAATCTATTCGCCACCTAGTACCAAACGTGTGCTGCTTGGGCCAATGCTTACTCGCCCGGGGGTTAAATCCACTCGCCTGGGGCGAGCAAATGTATAGGTTTGTCGAACAGTGTGTGTGTGTGTGTGTGTGTGTGTGTGTGTGTGTGTGTGTGTGTGTGTGTGTGTGTGTGTGTGTGTATATATATATATATATATATATATATATATATATACCATACGATACCGGTTGCAACACGACATCAAGGGACAGCACGCAGGTAAGTAAATCAAAAATGTTCTATATTTGATAGAAGACACAAAAACCGACGTTTCGGTCCCCCAGTGGGACCTTTCTCAAGGTGGTGCAATTGAATGCAGTGCACAATACATATATATACCCCAAACCCCAGTGCAATTCAACAAAACCAATCACAGTTAATTAGCCTCACCTGCCTATGTGACATGCATCCACAGTATCAGCAGGTAAAGAGCATCCATTTTGAATATATTAACTCTATATTTGTTTACCTGATATGTGTTTAGGCATGCGCAAAAAGGCTCAGGAATTGCATAATGTTACTGCTGAGAGACTACATAAGTCTGCCAGACCCAGCGATATCTTGGATAACCGGAGAGAGTGCGCATGGGCTAAACTGATCTGGAGCTGATACCTGGATAGATTAACTATTTCAGGGACGTGCAAAATACACATTGTAACTGCAAGTTAAGCGAAACATGTGAAACACCTGATGTGCTCACCATAAATGTGCAAAAAAATGTGAGGGATTAAAACATATATACACACGTGTGGATGACGTGGCTGACTGGAATCTAGGACAATATATAAATGCTGAAAGCACTGAGCCATATAACGCCTAATGCATAGTGTAAGAAATGATAATGCAATAATGACTCTATGCATCATGTCAGGAAGCGACACCTTAAAAAACCAACAAAAATACATAATGCAGACAATGTCAAATAGAGAAACTGGTAATAAATTAGAATACATGCTGTGTCACACTCTCAGCAAACATTGCTACAGGTGGCTCTTGACTAAAAGGGACCTGAGGTATCTGACACACTGTAATGCACCAGCATACATAAAAAGTGAAATCGTGCATCAAAGCATAATAATTTGCACAAACAAAAAAGACAGTATATAAATGCTGAAAGCACTCAGCCATAGAACGCATAATGCGTATTGTAAGAAATGATAATGCATTGATGACTATTTATCTTTTCAGGGAGCGACACCTTAAATACCAACATAAACACATAATGCAGACACTGTCACATGGAGAAACTAGTGATAAATGCTGTGTGACTCGCTCTCAGCAAACATTGCCACAGGTGGATCTTGACTGCAAGGGACCTAAGGTGCCAGACATGATGGAGGAAATGTGGCTAACTGGCTGACACCCCAAGGCAGTATGCGCTGGTTTTGCTGTTAAAGATGAATCCTAGTATCAGCAGGCAGCTCAATGGGCCAGGTGCGGAGATTACAGGAAACAGCTTAATCTGAAGTCCTCATTTAGACCCCGTGGGCTCAATGTGCCCAAACTGTAGATGAGTCTGGCTTCAAGCTGTAGTAGTGTCCTGTTGCGATTCCCTCCTCTCCCCGAAGTCCGTGCCTGGGCAATTGGCATACAACGCAAGGTGGCGAGCCCATGCCTCTTCTCTTTGTAATGTCTTGCTACTGGTTGATGTGACAAATCCTCCTTGTTTTCAGTATCAGCCAGTGCCTTCCGTATGGCAGAACGATGTAGGGCTAATCTCTCTTTAAGCATCCTCATTGTCTTTCCCACGTAATAAAGGCCACATGGGCATTGTATAAAATATACAACGTATTTGGATTCACAATTCATTGTATCCTTGATCTTCTGGCGGATGCCAGTGTGAGGGTGTGGATAGGAATTCCCCAATATCAAGTACTGGCAGTTGATGCAACCGTGACATTTATACACGCCTGCTGGTCTGGATAGCCACATTGGTTTTGCAGCATACTTGGCGGTAGGATCTGCTTTTGTAAGGTAGTCGCCCAGGTTTCGGCCCCTTTGATAGCAGAATCTGGGTGGTTTGATAAAGTTGTTGCCAATCACTTTGTCATTGGTCAAGATGTGGCTATGCTTACGTATGCACCTCTTGATGAAGCCAGATGCCGTACTGAAGGTGCTTCTAATGTTGAACCGGTTATCGTCAGTCTTTTGGTCTTTGGGTGTCAGCAACCTGCTTCTGTCCACACTTTTGGCCTGCTCCAAGGCAAGAGAGACATCATTATATGCATATCCCCGCATCAGGAACTTTTCTTTCATCTCTATTAGCGCCTCGTCCAGCTGTGATTGGTCACTTGTGATCCGTATTGCACGCAGAAATTGCGAATATGGCAAGCCTCTCTTCAATGCGCCTGGATGATGGCTGGTTGCTGATAAGAGAGTATTTTTATCTGTTGGTTTTTTATAAAGTTTAGTGGCTAGCGATCCATTGGATTTATAGACAATTGTGTCGAGAAAAGACACCTCTTCTTTGCTGAAATTAACAGTGAAGCGGATGGTAGAGGGTATTGTGTTAAGTTGATCTACAAACAATAATAGATCTCTTTCTGTGCCATCCCAGATAAAGAACAGGTCATCTATATAACGCAAATATTTGGTAATATTATTTTTGAATGTGTTATTATTCATGATATGCTTCTGCTCATATGTATCCATGAATAAATTAGCATATGATGGGGCCATGTTGGACCCCATCGCAGTGCCCATCAACTGTAAGTAGAATTTATTTTCGAATTTAAAATAGTTTTTATTGAGAATAATGTGCATTAATAGTAACAAGAAATCAGGAGGAGGGCCCTGATGATTGGTGAATTGCGCAAAATGACATCTGCTAGCCTCAATGCCTTCTTCATGTGTGATATTTGTGTATAGACTAGCTACGTCCATGGTCACCAGTATGGTATTGCTTGTAATACCTGATAAGGTACTGAGCTGATTAATAAAATCAGTGGTATCTTTCACAAAAGATTGCATCCTGGTGACCATGGGCTGTAGAAAATAGTCAACGTACTTTGAAATAGAATGTGTCAATGAGCCACGTGCCGATATAATCGGTCTACCTGGGGGTGCAGTTATGGATTTGTGTATCTTAGGTAAGATATAGATAACAGGGATGATGGGGAATGGTTGTTTTAGAAAATTCCCAATAGTTTCAGAGATCCAATTGTTGGTAATGCCCAGATCTATGACCGAATCAATCTCTTTTTTATAAGATGCCGTGGGATCTGACCCCAAACATTTATATTGGGAAGCTGTCCCCAGTTGTCTGAGTATTTCCCCCCGATAGTAGGCGTAAGGCATAACCACAATACCCCCACCCTTATCAGCTGACCTAATGATAATATCCTTATTGCCCTGTAGGGACTTTAGAGCTAAGTATTCCACTTTAGTCAAATTGGAGAAACTGGTGGGGTAGTTCTTTATTTTTGGCCTGGTCTCATTTTCCACTAGACTCATAAAGGTGAGGATATTGTAGTTATGCGTTTGGGGGTCAAATGTACTCTGTGGTCTGAATGAGCTAGATATGTCAGTGTTGGCCATTGAGCTATCGTCTGTCCCTGGTATCCTGCTGAAATAGTCTCTGAGCTTAAGTTGACGGTTTAGTTTATATAGGTCAACCTCCCATTTGAAAGGGTCCTGTCTATGGGTAGGAACAAATGATAGACCTTTATTCAAAAGACTTATTTCAGCGGGGTTGAGGGTATAGTTAGACATGTTAAATATTATGTTTTCTGCTGGTTGCCCTTGTTCCCTCCTCTTGTTTTTGTCTGTCGCAGTTGATATCTGCCGCTTCCGCCCCCCTCTTCTTGTCTTCCCTCTGCGTTGGGTAAACGTTTGGGAAGGGGAGGCTTGCCCTGCCCTAAAAAAGGTTCAGCTAGTGTGTTATCAGGGTTATCAGAGTAATCAGTATCACTTGTGTTATAGGTGCTGTCAGTTGCGCCTGCTTTCTTAGATTTGTTGAAAAAGCGTCTATTGCGTTGTGTAATCTGCGTATTTTCACTGATCCCCAGTAACCATCTATAAACACGTCTTTCCTTGTAATCTGCCTTGACAACCTTTAATTTTTCTTTTTTATATTTAATAATGTTCTCACGATATGCGTCTATGTTTACCTGAATCTTATCAACCCAATCTGTGGATGTATCTATGCTAAGAGTATCCCCGTATTTGGTAGAAATTGTGTCTATTTCTGTTCTTATTTTAATAAGTTCCTTACTGGATTGCTCTATTACCAAAATCATTAAATCAAAGGAGCATTTGTTCAATATGCCTATCCATTTTTTAAGAAACTCAGGATCCCCTCTACCAATTGTGGGTTGATTTTTTATGCGGAAACCTCTTGGTAGTAATTTTTCTCTATGGTAATGTGATAAGGTCACACCGTGTAGATAAGCATCTACCTCTTTTTTCTTTAATTTAATGGTATCATTATATATATCTACCGCTTTATCAGGTCCAAAAACCGCATCAATATCCTCAGTGTATCTGATTTGGGCAATTTCAGCGTCACTGTAACTTACTGTCTCTGATAGATTAGAAAAAATTCCAGCCACGTCATCAAATTGATAAATTCGCACCTTTGATAAAAGCCACAAATCAAAATTAAAGTCAGTCAATTCTTCTGCTCAGTGTGTCAGCTGAGACAGGAGTTCAATAGTGTTCCTGGGTGCCTATGCTCATACCATAGAAATGTAGAATCCAATGCACAGCCGGCACACCATATGCAAGTAAATAAGTTTTGGTGCTTATCCCATAAAGCAATAACAGACCATACGATACCGGTTGCAACACGACATCAAGGGACAGCACGCAGGTAAGTAAATCAAAAATGTTCTATATTTGATAGAAGACACAAAAACCGACGTTTCGGTCCCCCAGTGGGACCTTTCTCAAGGTGGTGCAATTGAATGCAGTGCACAATACATATATATATATATATACCCCAAACCCCAGTGCAATTCAACAAAACCAATCACAGTTAATAAGCCTCACCTGCCTATGTGACATGCATCCACAGTATCAGCAGGTAAAGAGCATCCATTTTGAATATATTAACTCTATATTTGTTTACCTGATATGTGTTTAGGCATGCGCAAAAAGGCTCAGGAATTGCATAATGTTACTGCTGAGAGACTACATAAGTCTGCCAGACCCAGCGATATCTTGGATAACCGGAGAGAGTGCGCATGGGCTAAACTGATCTGGAGCTGATACCTGGATAGATTAACTATTTCAGGGACGTGCAAAATACACATTGTAACTGCAAGTTAAGCGAAACATGTGAAACACCTGATGTGCTCACCATAAATGTGCAAAAAAATGTGAGGGATTAAAACATATATACACACGTGTGGATGACGTGGCTGACTGGAATCTAGGACAATATATAAATGCTGAAAGCACTGAGCCATATAACGCCTAATGCATAGTGTAAGAAATGATAATGCAATAATGACTCTATGCATCATGTCAGGAAGCGACACCTTAAAAAACCAACAAAAATACATAATGCAGACAATGTCAAATAGAGAAACTGGTAATAAATTAGAATACATGCTGTGTCACACTCTCAGCAAACATTGCTACAGGTGGCTCTTGACTAAAAGGGACCTGAGGTATCTGACACACTGTAATGCACCAGCATACATAAAAAGTGAAATCGTGCATCAAAGCATAATAATTTGCACAAACAAAAAAGACAGTATATAAATGCTGAAAGCACTCAGCCATAGAACGCATAATACGTATTGTATATATATAGTGCTTGACAAATCACCCAAAAATCTACTCGCCGAACCAAAAAATCTACTCGCCACCTAGTCCCGCCTCTAATCCCGCCCCCAATCCCGCCCCCAGCCCCGCATTTAAAAAAAAACATAAATGAAATAAATTCCTAGTAAGAACATTCGTTTTTGACATAAGTTTATTTATTGTATTACATTATACTACAATTAGTCCTTGTTTTGTTTTTGTGTGTGTGTGTGTGTGTGTGTGTGTGTGTATATAAATGTCGAATCTAGAAAAAAAATCCAGATGTGAATGACTAGTTTCCTGCACCCCTTAACTACTGCCTGGATGCCCCCGCTTCACAATATTTAAAGCAGCAATCCCACCTGGGATCTTACCTGATCCGCAGACCCTCAATGTCCAGGTACCTCATTCCCGCAATGTTATACATTGGAGGGGATGTGTTCCCTACCTGTCTTCTGGGTTACGGGGGATTCCGATGTCTTCTGTGTGAAGCTTGAGTCAGATCTGGAAGAAAGCAGTATAGGTTATTTCGGTGTAGTATAGGGCAGTTAAGATATACAGGGTAAATAAAATATCCAGATTGTGAGACGGAGAGAGGGAGAGAGGGTGAGAGGCAGGGAGAGAGGGTGAGAGGCAGGGAGAGAGGGTGAGAGACAGGGAGAGGGGGAGAGAGACAGGGAGAGGGGGAGAGAGGGTGAGAGACAGGGAGAAAGGGTGAGAGACAGGGAGAGAGGGTGAGAGACAGGGAGAGAGGGTGAGAGACAGGGAGAGAGGGTGAGAGACAGGGAGAGAGGGTGAGAGACAGGGAGAGAGGGTGAGAGACAGGGAGAGAGGGTGAGAGACAGGGAGAGAGGGTGAGAGACAGGGAGAGAGGGTGAGAGACAGGGAGAGAGGGTGAGAGACGGAGAGAGGGTGAGAGACGGAGAGAGACGGAGAGAGGGTGAGAGACTGAGAGACGGAGAGAGGGTGAGAGACGGGGAGAGGGGTGAGAGACGGGGAGAGGGGGTGAGAGACGGGGAGAGGGGGTGAGAGACGGGGTGAGAGACGGGGAGAGGGGGTGAGAGACGGGGAGAGAGGGTGAGAGACGGGGAGAGAGGGTGAGAGACAGGGAGAGAGGGTGAGAGACAGGGAGAGAGGGTGAGAGACAGGGAGAGAGGGTGAGAGACAGGGAGAGAGGGTGAGAGACAGGGAGAGAGGGTGAGAGACAGGGAGAGAGGGTGAGAGACAGGGAGAGAGGGTGAGAGACGGAGAGAGGGTGAGAGACGGAGAGAGGGTGAGAGACGGAGAGAGGGTGAGAGACGGAGAGAGGGTGAGAGACGGGGAGAGGGGGTGAGAGACGGGGAGAGGGGGTGAGAGACGGGGAGAGGGGGTGAGAGGGGGTGAGAGACGGGGAGAGGGGGTGAGAGAGGGGGTGAGAGAGGGGGTGAGAGACGGGGAGAGGGGGTGAGAGACGGGGAGAGGGGGTGAGAGACGGGGAGAGGGGGTGAGAGACGGGGAGAGGGGGTGAGAGACGGGGAGAGGGGGTGAGAGACGGGGAGAGGGGGTGAGAGACGGGGAGAGGGGGTGAGAGACGGGGAGAGGGGGTGAGAGACGGGGAGAGAGGGTGAGAGACGGGGAGAGAGAGAGGGAGGGTGAGTGAGGGTGGGAAAGACGGAGAGAGGGTGACTGTGGGGTGACTGGGTGGGGGGATGAATGACTGACTGGGTGGGGTGGGGGGATGACTGACTGACTGGGTGGGGTGGGGGGATGACTGGGTGGGGGGATGACTGACTGACTGGGTGGGGTGGGGGGATGACTGACTGGGTGGGGTGGGGGGATGACTGACTGGGTGGGGTGGGGGGATGACTGACTGGGTGGGGTTGGGGGGTACCTCTGGGTCCTACACGCTCTCTCTCTCTCTCTCTCTCTCTCTCTCTCTCTCATACATACACACACACACTCTCATACACACACTCTGTGGGGGGGGGGGCGGAGAGGGGGGGGAAGCGGAGACAGCCACGGGGACCGAGGGGAACACCCCTGCCCCACGCGTGCAGCCACAGGAGCGGAACCGGAGGGCAAGCGGGACAGGGGGGGAAATCTCCTGCTGTCATCTCCTGCCCCGCGCAGCCACGGGGACAGGAGCGGAGACCAGAGGGGAAGCGGGTTTGAGGGGGGAACATTCCCCGCTGTCATCTCCTGCCCCGGGTGTGCAGCCACGGGGACAGGAGCGGAACCGGAGGGCAAGCGGGAGGGGGTGGGAGAAATCCCCTGCTGTCATCTCCTTCCCTGCGCGAGCAGCCACGTGGACAGGAGCGGAGACTGAGGGGATGAGAGGGGAAGCGCGAGCGGGGGACAGGAACCGCGCGCGTGAGGAGCAGCCATTACTTACCCCTGCAGAGAAGGGCTCCATTCCGCGTCACGGCCAATCATCCAGGAGGATATTTTTTTGGAGTTATTTATTTTTTAAATTTGTGGGGTAGGGGGGGGAAGCGGAGACAGCCACGGGGACCGAGGGGAACATCCCTGCTGGCATCGGGAGCAGCCACTGGCACTGGGGGAAAGCGGGGACCGTAGGGCAACCAGGACGGAGGGAACATCGCCCGCTGTCATCTCCTGCCCCGCACGAGCAGCCACAGGGACAGGAGCGGAACCGGAGGGCAAGCTGGACCGGGGGGGGTATGGGGGGAGAAATCCCCTGCTGTAATCTCCTGCCCGACAGGAGCAGAGACTGGAGGGGATGAGGAGGGAAGCGCGGGCAGGAGACAGGGACCGCGCGAGGAGAAGCCATTACTTACCCCTGCAGAGAAGGGCTCCATTCCGCGTCACGACCAATTGGCCAATCAGCCAGGAGGAATTTTTTGTTTGTTATTTATTTATTTTTATTTTTTTTAAATTTGCGCAGAGCAGGGGGAAAAAGAAGCTGGCCATGGGCCAATTTCCGTTCGCGCCTGGCGAGTGGGCGACCGGGTTTGTCGAGCACTGTATATATACACACACACACATATATACATACATACATACATACATAGTGTTCGACAAACCTACATACATACATAGTGTTCGACAAACCTATACATTTGCACGCCTCGGGCGAGTGGATTTAACATCGTGGCGAGCTCCTATTGGCCCAAGCAACACACGTGTGGTACTAGGTGGCGAGTAGATTTTTTTTTTGTTCGGCGAGTAGATTTTTTGGTGATTTGTCACCACCCCAGGAGGTAAGGGGACCTGACTACATCCTCCCCCTGGTGAAGAAACCAACCTCCCCACTTGGGAACAACGTATAACACACACAAATTGATATAATAAAAAATACATATAAGTGTCTACAACTTAACTGATGCAAACTTTAAACAATATTAAATATTTCAGTGAGCATGGTTATTATGGAGGCAAACCTGCTCAGAGACAGCTGCTGAGACTCATAGTGAGGTGTCCCAATGAATCATATGCCACTCTAGTGGGAGGGCGTCTCACTCTCTGACTCCTGCGAGTCTCTTCTGCAGTGTCTTCCTGTGTGAAGATGCTGTCGTGGGCTTCAGGCCCTGACCCTCTCATAAGGAGTAAACTAGTCTCTATAACCTCTCTTTTGGGGAACAAAGCTCGGGCTTCTTGTGTCAAAGGGATGCATGTTGAAGCCGCGGGTCAAGGTACATGAGGCACAGGCCCATTACCCGTTGCTCCTTCGGGAGGTGCCCACTGTCACGGTAGCTTACAGGGTTATAATATACACCAAAATAACTGGGTTGAATTGAATGCGACTGTGATATGATAAAGAAAGTTTATTCCTTCAGGGAAGGTGAACACACAATATTGAACAAATAGCACACAGAATATATACACTTACGTGGGAATGGGGCAATGAAGTAATCAGGATTCGTATTAGCAAATAATCAAGGCATCAGGTATCATTCAGATGTAGTCACGAACAACATTGGGCATAGAGCTGACAATCAGTTATATAGGATTTGGGCTCTATCCCAAACATTGGGTCTCAGATATTGGTTCACAATTATCTGTACCCAATTACCTTTTGCCAGCTAACGTGGGAAGCACTTTGGTACCTGCCCCCATTTTCCTAACCCCACTCAAAAGAGTTTGCGTCACTAAGTTGCCAGATGGGGATCTGGGCCGGGGAAACCTGACTAAAGGTGTGAATTATGGCACTTCATGTGAAAGGCCATGTCCTGCGTTCTCTCCACCCTGTATATACAAACGGGGGGATGAGCCTTTGATCAGTGGCCTTTGTGTAGACACACTGTCGACCCCTGACCATTAACATACCATATGGGTCAGCAGCTTTCGCGGGCTTTCTGCTAGGCATAAAATACAGCATATTTACAATCTTTTATATATATCAAAATATTCCGTTCGGTTGGGCCGAGCGGGCTAAAACTTGCCAGACCCTCATGCCGGAGGGGACTCTACATGGTGGCCAAGTTTCAGCTCGCTGGGACCCACCGAACCGGAGATACAATAATGGACTTTAAAACCGCATGTTACACAAGTTGCCTTTCTCCGCCATTGGAGTCAATGACTAAAACACAATTTAAACAATTATCCATACTCCGTTCGGTTGATCGGAGAGGGCTGGAAATTGCCATGCAATCATGCCGGAGCAGTGACTGCACGGTGGCCAAATCCCAGCCCTCTAGTCCTTACAGAACTGGAGATATGGGTTTTATGTTTTTGCAGTTTTACATTCAGGGTTTTAAAACCACGCGGCTTTTCTCCGCCACTGCTTTCAATGGGGCGACCCTCGTGGCGGCCGTGACCCTTTCCCGTGGCCATTGCCCGTCGGACCCTGTTCGGGTCGAGTAAGGGAGGTCCCCTGAATTAGGAGCACAAAGAAGTGGATCACTACCTGCCCTAGAACCGGAGCTACAATTTTAATATGAATGAACTTGGCCGTGACCAAGTTCCCACGCCAATTTAGTGATCAAAAGCTCTTTATTGAAATTGTATCCGCTTTCAGGGATTGCGGTTTGGCCGGCAGCCAACTCGTTCTTGGAGATCGGACTCGAGGAATCCCCATTGAAAGACATTATTCCATTCATTTCAAAGGAGGAGTTCCGCTCGACCTTTCGGGCGCCACCTGCTGGTCTTTTCTGATACCAGGCCAAAACCATGGAAATCTCCATCGACTTGCATGGAGCTCCAATGGCAACCTATGGGACGGCTGCAAATGGGGATTGTAAAGGCCTGAATGGGAACAAAAGGCCATAAACATGTTAATTCAATTCACCCTTTCCCTCCCGACTTGATCCCAGTGTATGTGTTGGGTGCACACACTGTAAGGGGAGAAATACATGTAACTAGGTGGAAACACATTTTGCACTGAGGCAGGGGAATAAAAACACCAATAAGCATTATAACAGTTAACCCCTCGCCTCCCATCTGATGGTGGGGGTGGCCCTTTGGGGTTTAACCCCTTTAATACTGGGCCCACCCCTGTCCCCCTCCATCGCTACACCCACCAGTCTCCATTTGGACTAGCGGAGGTTCCATCCATAGGATCCTGATTTGGTTCAGTCACTTATCTGGGTTCTCGTTGGACCCTTCTGGCTCGCTGGCCGTTACTATTGTCTCTGCTTCGGTGTCACTTTCCCCCACTTGAGGAATGGACAGCAAGTGATTTCGGTACCAGGCATTTACCCTGCCATCTGCAACTCGAATTCTGTAGACAGGGAGGCATGGCATTTGGGACTCTACCTCAAAGGGCCCTTCTCTCCAGCGGTCAGCTAGTTTGTTTATCAGGGATTCCTAGGTTTCGTTGGAGAACGGTGTCTCCGGGCCAAAGTTCCTGATAGCGACCTTGTGGTCATTCCTTCGCTTGTTGCAAGTGTTCAGCTGAGCCGTGGCTTTTTCCACCAACTGATATGCTCGATGCAGGCTGTCCTGGAGCCTTCTCACATATTTGTAGTGAATCATGTTGGGTACCCCAACGGTAGATACCCAGAGATGGATGTCCACAGGCAGTCGTGGCTCTCGCCCAAACATGATAAAGTACGTTATAAGCCCTGTGGATTCATGCCTGGTGCAGTTGTATGCATGCACTAGCGCTTTCGACGTGCTTGCTCCATTCGGCTTTCTGGGAGCCCGGTAAAGTGCCTAGCATATCAAGCAGGTTTCAGTTGAACCTCTCCGGCAGAGCGTCTCCCTCTGGATGGTATGGAGTGATCCGAGATTTCGGAATGTTGAGGAGCTCCTTGATCAACTTGCTCTCGTAGTCTCTCCCTTGATCGGAGTGCATCCGATTCGACAAGCCATAGTGGATAAAATACAGCACTTTGACTACTGTGAGAGCTTTGTGATCCTTGGTCGGGAAAGCTTGGGCATATCGGGTGTAGTTATCGGTCGCTACCAGGACGTTCTCGATGCCCTTTGAGTCTGCCTCAATACATAGACAATCCAGGCAACCAGAGCTCTTTAGATGGCCCATTGGGGCTGTGCGTGTGGGCAGTGTTTTACTCTGGATACACCTCAGGCACTTTCTACAGTGGCGTTCTACCGACTCCCTCATTTTGGTCCAGAAGAACCATCTCTCACTGGGCTGAAAGTCTTGTCTATGCCAGCCATGCTCATCATACAGTGATCGTAGAACCTGGTATTCCAAGCATCGGGGCAGTACCAATTGTCTCCTATCTGGGTGATCATGGTACGGGACGACCCTGTACAGGAGACTACGCACTATGCGGAACTTGTCCCATTCCCTCATGACCGCAACTATGTCAGTTGGAGCTCGCTTCACCAAGGAGGGGTTGTTCTGTTGAATGGCCTGGCGTCTTTCCATTCTAGGATGGTATCCTGGGTGATTGACATGCCTTCTGGGTGGCAGTAGGTGGCAGGGAGTGCCTTGGACTGACATCCCAGCGAGTCGGCTACTCTTAATTCAGAGAATGCCACCTTGTCATCCACTATTGCGGCCATTGAACACATCGCCTGAATCCCAGGTCCAGGGATTTCTTCCCACGGGCCCTCGTCGCGCTCAGTCCAGGTTTTCTGGCCAGAGCATCGGCTCCCATGTTTAAGGCCCCCGGCTTGTACTTGAGAATGAACTGGTAGTTTGAGAGTGCCGCCTGTGGCCAGTGGCGTCCAGTTTGGCGGATGTCAAGATTATAGGTCAACGGGTTGTTATCTGTTCGTACTTCGAAAGAGACTCCGTATAAGTAGTCGTGAAGTTTTTTGACTACTGCCCACTTGATTGCGAGGAATTGCAGTTTGTGAACCGGGTAGTTTTGCTCACTTGGTGTCAAGCTTCAGTTCACATACGCCACTGGGCAAAGGCCAGTCTAGTACTTTTGGTGCAACACGGCTCCCAGCTCTTTGAAGCTGGCATATACATGCAGAATATACGGCTGCTCTGGGTCGGCATAGGCCAGGACAGGTGCTTCCATAAGACTTTTCTTGAGGCAGGTGAACGCCTTTTTGCAGGCGGATGTACACTTGTCTCCAAAGTGTGTTCGTGGAGATGCGGCCTTCTGTCGAGGTTCCTCGGGTATATCTTAAGAAGATTATTGAGGACCTTGCTGGAGTACCCTTCTACAAAGCTGCGGTAGTACTCGCAGAACCCCAAGAAGGATCGTAGCTCCATCACATTGTCTGGTCTGGCCAGTTAACTATGGCTTCAACCTTAGCAGGGTTGGTAGCAACTCCTTCTGCGGATGCTGTGACCCATGTAGGTGATCGACGTGCGACAGAACCGACATTTGTCCAGGGACAATATCAGGACTTTTCTACCCAGTCTATCTAGTACCTTCAGGAGGCCTTCCTCGTGCTCTTCGAGTGTTCTTCCGAACACAATGATGTTGTCAAGGTAGACCAAGTAAACCCAAGTGATTTAGATAGGCACTTTAAACACAGTGCTAAAATAGTGAAATATGATATAATAATAATAATAGTGACAATATGACTAAAAGTGCTCAAAAATTGAATACTGTAAATAAATCTGGTGTAAGGTGTTGAAATAAAGTCTCAACCTCTGATGGGAATTGTAATGTATCCCCTATTGCATGTAGACACATCCAGGATTCAGAGGGAGCATATAAATTGGGAACACCCCAAGAAGAGACGGAAAGACTATCTAGTGCACTTCTGTCACACAAAGGATAAGGGAGAACATGATTTTCTAATTTTTAGTACTACTGCACCGACACACTTTATTCGAGCTAATACCCAGTATGTACCTGGCAGATACCTGGAATGCGCCGCTCCTCACCTCTGACAAGCCCCGTTGCGTTTGCCTTCCCAGCCTGGGTTCATGCCTGGCTGATGGGCGGCTGATCTGTTAAATGATAATGATTAGGATTTAATAGGCTGCAATGCTTCGCGTGTCTACCAGATGGCATACATTCATGAATTGTAATGCAGTATATATATATATACTGTGCAGTATTGCAGCCAGCGGGAATAAAATGCTTCAATCCCTGCCTGAAAATACCTCAGTGCACTCGGGCAGAAAACAGTCACAAACCTCAATACACCCGGGTATACCCGAATTCGTGGGACTAGCCGAGCTCGAATAAAGTGTGTCGCCAGTGTACTCTTTCGGGCACCCCAGGTCTGAATTTCGGCAGTGCCTCCAAATGTTGCCCCCTTTTCCCATTCTAAGGGAACTACGTGTGCTGGATACCTGTCTGACGTAGAGGAGGCCTGATCCCCCACCACTGGGAGCCTGGGGTGCTTGTGTTCCATCTGGTGACAGCGCCTCCACCTGGGAGGGATCCTAGCACAGCTGGATAACCCTTTCCCAGGAACAATATCGGCAGTAAATAAAGACACACACAGGTATCTCCAACTTATATTTACTGACATACACATACAATAACAGTGCACAGCCCCACAATACAATAACACCACCCTGGTGGAACCCCCCCAAAGTACTGAGGTGCCCTGGGCACCTAAACATCATAACTCTGGCAGTGCTCAAAGCTGTGACCATGCAGCAAGCTTAAGCCTATAGGGAACCATGTTAATGGTTTTGAAGCAAAAGGTGGCACTGTGTGCTCATTTGCATGTCATTTCCAAGAATCCATTGCTGCAGTGGAAGTGCTGTGCGCTGGGTGATAATGGTGAAAGGTGGGGTTGCAGATCTGCCTAAGACATGCAAATGAGCATACAGGAATATTTGCTATATGCTTTGCTGTGGAGGGTTTTTGTCACTTTTTTACTCACCATAACTTAGTTGTATTGTCTTTATTTATATAGCGCCATTAATGTACATAGCGCTTCACAGTAGTAATACATCGGGTAATCAAATAAATAACAGATAATATAAATAACAGATCATGGGAATAAGTGCTTTAGACATAAAAGTAACATTAAGGAAGAGGAGTCCCTGCCCCGAGGAGCTTACAGTCTAATTGGTAGGTAGGGAGAACGTACAGAGACAGTAGGAGGGAGTTCTGGTAAGTGCGTCTGCAGGTGGCCAAGTTTATGTATCATGTGTTCAGAATATCCACAGTGCTATTCATGCTTCTTTAAGCAAGTGTGTCTTAAGGTGGGTCTTAAAGGTGGATAGAGAGGGTGCAAGTCGGGTACTGAGGGGAAGAGCATTCCAGAGGTGTGGGGCAGTCAGTGAAAAAGGTTTAAGGTGGGAGAGGACTTTAGATACAAAGGGGGTAAAAAGAAGACATCCTTGAGAAGAACGCAAGAGTCTGGATGGTGCATAACGAGAAATTAGGGCAGAGATGTAAGGAGGGGCAGAAGAGTGTAAAGCTTTAAAAGTGAGGATAAGAGTGGAGTATGAGATGCGGGATTTGATCGGAAGCCAGGAGAGGGATTTCATGAGGGGAGATGCTGAGACAGATCTAGGAAAGAGTAGAGTGATTCTGGCAGCAGCATTTAGGATAGATAGTAGGGGAGACAGGTGAGAGGCAGGCAGGCCGGACAGCAGGAGGTTACAGTAATCAAGACGGGAGAGAATGAGGGCCTGAGTCAGAGTTTTAGCAGTCGAACAACAGAGGAAAGGGCGTATCTTAGTTATATTGCGGAGGAAAAAGCAACAGGTTTTAGAAATGTTTTGAATGTGAGGGACGAATGTGAGAGAGGAGTCGAGTGTGACCCCTAGGCAGCATGCTTGGGCTACTGGGTGAATGATGGTAGTTCCAACAGTGATATGGAAGGAGGTAGTAGGGCCAGGTTTGGGAGGAAGTATGAGGAGGTCTGTTTTAGCCATGTTGAGTTTAAGGCGACGGAGGGCCATCCAGGATGATATAGCAGAGAGACATTCAGAAACTTTGGTTTGTACAGCAGGTGTAAGGTCAGGTGTTGAAAAGTATATTTGTGTGTCGTCAGCATAGAGGTGATAATTAAACCCAAAAGATGTTATTAGGTCACCTAGAGAGAGTGTGTACAGAGAAAAGAGAAGAGGTCCCAGGACAGAGCCCTGGGGTACCCCCACAGAGAGATCGATAGAGGAGGAGGAGGTGTTAGCAGAAGAGACCCTGAAAGTACGATGGGAGAGGTAGGATGAGATCCAGGATAGAGCTTTGTTCCGAATACCAAGAGTAAGGAGAAGAGGGTGGTCCACGGTGTCAAATGCTGCAGAGAGGTCGAGTAATATGAGCAGCGTGTAATGACCTCTGGCTTTGGCAGCATGGAGGTCATCAGTTATTTTAGTGAGGGCTGATTCTGTGGAGTGAGCAGTGCGGAAGCCAGATTGTAGAGGGTCTAGGAGAGAATAGGTGTTGAGAAAATGGAGCAAGCGAGACAATACAAGTCGTTCAAGGAGTTTAGAGGCAAAAGGCAGGAGGGAGACAGATCGATAGTTAGAAAGACAGGTAGGGTCAAGCTTGGTGTTTTTGAGTAATGGTATGACTGTTGCATGTTTGAAGGAGGATGGAAAGGTTCCAGAGCAGAGGGAGGAGTTAAAAATGTGTGTGAGCGTAGGGATTATAGTAGGAGCAAGAGGTTTTAGGAGATGGGAGGGAATGGGGTCAAGAGGGCAAGTGGTAGAGGGAGAAGAGGCGATCAACAGCGACACATCCTCCTCTGAGACAGTGGAAAAAGAGTCAAGGAAGGCAGGAGGAGAGTTAGGAAGAAGTGTAGTATGGGAGGAAGAAACAGAGGGGATGTTCTGCCGTATGGATTCCACCTTTTCCTTAAAATAGTCAGCAAAGTTCTGAGCGGAGATGGAGGAAGGAGAGGCAGCTGAGGGTGGTTTGAGTAGAGTATCAAAGGCAGAGAACAGTCGGCGTGGGTTAGACTTGTGCATGTTGATTAGTGAAGAAAAGTAGCCTTGTTTAGCTTGCAAGAGGGCAGAGTTGAAACAGGATAGCATAAATTTGTAGTGAAGGAAGTCTGCGAGAGTATGAGATTTCCTCCAGAGGCGTTCGGTGGAACGAGTGGAGGAACGCAGCATGCGCGTGTGGGAATTTAGCCAGGGTCTAGGGTTAGAAGGGCGAGTGCGGCAGAGAGAAAGCGGGGCATGTAGATCAAGAGAGGAGGACAAGGCAGAGTTGTAGTTCCTGACCAGGTTGTCAGGGTCTGTAGCGGAGCTGAGAGAGGAGAGGGAGGAGCGTAAAGTGGACTCAAAGTCAGGGAAGTGAATAGAGCGCAGGTTTCTGCAGAACCGGGGGGTAGATGGAGGTGGAGAAGGGGAGAAGCGAGATAGAGAGAATGAGATGAGGTGATGGTCAGAGAGAGGAAAAGGGGAAATGGAGAAATCAGAGAGAGAGAAGTTTTTAGTGAAAACCAGGTCTAAGTAGTGGCCATCCTTGTGGGTGCTGGCTGCAGTCCACTGTTGAAGGCCAAAAGAAGAGGTTAGAGAAAGAAAGCGGGAAGTCCAAGGGAGAGAGGGGTCATCAATGTGGCAATTGAAGTCCCCAAGGAGAAGAACAGGGGAGTCTGAGGAGAGAAAGAAAGAGAGCCATGATTCAAAGTGAGAGAGAAAGGCAGAAGGGGGATGAGTAGAGGTAGGTGGGTGATAGATGACCTCCACATGGACAGGGAGAGGAGAGAAGATCTGGACAGTGTGAGCCTCAAAGGAGGGAAAAGCAAGAGAGGGGGAAATAGGAAGGGTTCGGTAACGGCAGAGAGAGGAGAGCAGGAGCCCCACGCCTTCACCCCTACCATCAGGGCGCGGAGTGTGGGAGAAGGAAAGGCCACCATAAGAGAGGGCAGCTTCCAGAGCAGAGTCAGTCTGAGTGAGCCAGGTCTCAGTTATAGCAAAGAGAAGCAGGGAGTGAGAGAGAAAGAAGTCATGCACAGAGAGGAACTTGTTAGAGAGGGAGCGAGCATTCCAAATGGCACAGGAGAAAGGGAGAGAGGAGGGACGGTGACAGGGGATGGATATGAGGTTGGAGGGGTTAACACCAAAAGAAGTAGAAGTTGCATGTGGGAGGCGAGGACGAGAGCAAGTAGAAATAAAACAGGGACCAGGATTTGGAGAGATATCCCCAGAAGCAAGGAGGAGAAGCATGGAAAGAAAGAGAATGTGTGCGGATGATTTGTAGGGGTGTTTTAGTGCAGGGTGTATAGCTGTGTGTTGACAGAGGGCGCAGGTAAGAAAGGAGTTCATGTGAACTGAGAAGTGGGGAAGAAAGGAGAGATTGAGATATATGAATAGAGTTAGAGACATAAGGAGACTGGTGGAAGGAAGTGCATAATTTGAAAATGAGTGAGGTTACAGCAAATACAAAAAATAAAGGTGGCATCACAGCAATAGTTAAGTGTTGAGATGTGCAGTCTGGGATAGATGATATCCGCCTTTCCAACGTAGATCAAAAGCAGGAATCAGAAGTAGTAGGTGATGTCCACTTTTCCACTTCTTTTTGAACTTCCTTTTTAAACGTCATAAATACTTGAAACATATATACTTAAAAGCATATCTGCTTGGAAGTTAAGTGTGTAGTTAAGTGTGTGTATATATATATATACTGTATACACACACTTTTTCGGAAGTAGAGCTCGACACGGATGGTTCATCTAGTAGCGAAGTGCACAATTAGGATAAATAGTGGTGTTGCACACTGGTCTAAAATATATATATATATATCTTTAGAAAGGCAAAAAACAAACCATTATCCCTACATCATTCAGACCTCATTCTGCACTTGTATTTCCCTCACAAGTTTTGCTTATCTGGAGATTTACTTTTATTCTGTATTTTTCCTTGCAGCCTTCTTCACCTGTGGGGTCTTACTGTATATGATCTAGCCTCATTCTGAACATTAACCTATTTTATGCAGGAATGCAACACACAAGGTCATACTCAGTCTGTTATTGGGGTTTCACAGTCCAAATGTTATATATCTATAATAATTTTTTTTTAATACTGAAAAGTATTAATGTTCATGTTGTATGTCATTACCAGGCCAGCTCCTACATTGAGAAAGTCATGAAGCCGCGTGAAGAATTAAAACTTAAAAAGCAAGAGAAACGTTTCTACCAGATGACAGGTCAAAGTTGGAAGTTAACTGACGGACAGAAACTTGGAGTAAGTGTACTCTGCATTCTTACGATAATACAGTAGATTGCTATTCAAGTGTTTAGGAATGTACTGACTGGTATTCCTGAGCGGAATAACAAAAGAACAAAATCCAGAGCAGCAACGAAAGGCGGCAGCTTAGAAAATTGAACGGTACCCAGATGAGTTGATATGAAAAACCGGCTTTATTAGGACATACGAAAGAAGGTAATAGTCATAGAAAGCCTACCGCGCTTAAGTGGCGCTTTCTCAAGGAGAAAGCTACACTTAGGTGTGAAATACGTGGGAGGTTTTCTATGGAGATTACCGTGTTTTGTATGTCCTAATAAATCCTTTTTCATATCCACTCATCTGGGTGCCGTTCAATTTTCAAAGCTGCCGCCTTTCGTTGCTGCTCCGGGTTTTCTTCTTTCGTTATTCCATTCATTACTGCAGTCCAGGAGGCACATGATTGAGGGAGTGTAGGAGTCCTTATCGCCGACAGAAGCGAGGCGCTGCATATATTGCTACCATGGCCACTACTTACACTGCTGATTTGAAGGTTCACAACAGGAGGTGAGATGACTATACCTTACCTGCAGGACCTAACCTAAGTGCTAGCACCATGGACTTCTAAACGTAGATCTCCCTCATGACAAGCAAGTATAAATGATGCAACTCTTTGTCGACTTACTCCAGAGAGCCCAACAGTAGACATTGGTATTCCTGAGACCTTGTGACTGCACAAAGTGATGCAGAGTTGTTGTCAATCTTGTGGTTGAGTCACTGACCTCTGAAGTAGAAGATTGTACGGAGTCTTGTATTTCGTATATACAGTGTATCACCACTTGAGTTCTATTACACTGAAAGCTCTTAGTGTAACATAATTTTTAATGGTTGTTTCATAATTTTAGGGCCTTTCGTTTATCTTGACCAAAGCGGCATTGATCAGGAATGAATCCTAAAGCAGTTTTAGAAATGTAAGATTTTTGGTGGATGTGACAGTGACATATGCAATCAGAATTAAAATTAATATTTGTACATAAATATTTTATTTGGCATAGCTAAATAGTGCTGCACTTCTTGAATCTTAATTAGTTAGTAAAATAAAATGTTAAGCAATATTCAGCTAATCGCCTTTTACCATAATATTTATTGTCCTGTGATCAGTCAATCTTAGCTGTGCTACATCGCACCCTTAGAGGCTTATTCTATTGCCGCCGAAGCTTGCAATTGGGCCGTTTTGGACAGAAATTCCCTGATTACGTCACATGGGAAACATCTGCCAAATCGGCCACTTTGGCGGCTATAGAATAGCCCCTTAGTATTGTCACTAAAAACCTAGCATGCTTCTTGAACAGGAGGTCGAGGATTCCGTGAATAATTGTAGTAATGTGGACACTGGTGTTGAAACTGCAAATAATGAAGCTTTAAGGAAAAGAAGACTTCCAGAGCATGCCACAAAGCACCTGCCAAAAGCTGAACAGCCACAACCTAAAAAGGTACTTTCATATCTTATTGTAAGCGTGGCTAAGTTATCATTAAAAGTGTGTGTGTGTGTGTGTGTGTGTGTGTGTGTGTCTGTCCTTGCCATCAACCAGTTAAAGGTATTGGTTGTGATAACCTGTCCTAACTGCTGTTATGCAGAAAAACACATAATTGCCCTCAAAATAATGTTCAAATAATAGTTGTGGGTTATGAAACTCCATTAAACGCTCCAAAGTATATGTTAAAAAAAAAAAAAGAAACAAGTTATATCAAAGTGAATAACACTTTATTTTTCCAACGTTTCAGTAGCATTTAAAAAAATACATTTTGAATGTATTATACTGTAACAAGCATTTTTGTTTCTATAGCAACCATTTACAAAGTCACATCCCCTTCCTCTTCTGAGACAGACTATAGCACACCATTTTGCATCTAGTAACTGCATGGTCACAATGTTCTACAAAAATTTTGCATCTTGGGTACTGTTCTGCTGCCCTAACAGTGATTTAAATTAAAGAACCCCCGTGCCAAATCTTCAGCTATCGATTACAGGAGAACGGATCAATCGGCAACTTAGCTAATCACTTGTCAATGTTTTAAAATGGCAGCTTGAACTGCAGCTTTAAAGAACACATTTTTGTTGATGTTTCCTTTTTACTAAGCCATTTTGGGACAAGTGAAGCATATCTATTTGACTTGATACATATGTATCAAAGAAAAAAAAACAGAGACCAATAGGTTTCTACATAAGCCCCTTTTTATATATTCTCTGCGTTGATAATCTCCTTTCTCTGTTGAACATATTTGCTTGTACATCTCTTGCATATTCCACCCAGTGCACATAAAAGCGCTTGCTATCAATGAAAAAGGATTTTCTGTTACAATTATGTAACAACGAGAACCTATTGAGATACAGTGCACTTATAGCTATACCACAATGCTGCACTTTTTATGTTTCCATGTAAAAAACAAAATTGTGATTTAATAGAACAATGTTAAATGTTAATTGCACCATAAATACTGATCCTCAACCTGAATATAGGGTCCAGGTGTTTTTTTTTTTTAAACTTTTATTTATTTGCTCCAGCAATGATGCAGCTGGAACCTAATGTATATAAGTTATTAGAAATTACCTTCAAGTGAAAGCTGTGAATATTCACTTTATTTACAGGTAAAGTGTGTCCACATTATTTAGGAGTGCTAAAGCAATTCTGGGGATTTCATCCGTTCAGCTGCATAACACTCATTCCTTTTCCATGGTATTAGCGCTCTGTAACTGAGGCTCTACTGTAAAGAAGGAACACACATCACTGAACACACCACCCTGTTGTGATAGCTTGTATTGTGGAACTCTATGTATCCTTGAAAACACAAAGGTTCCGTCATATTAAAATACCTTTTTAGCAACAAAAAAAAAGTCCTATTTCCAGAAACTTACTGTACATGCTCAAACAAGCCAAAAGAAAAATGCGAGACTGCATGTGCAGCCAGTGGACATGAAGAACTTGCTGCGTGTGTAGAAGGTTTTTTCTGTTTTTGAAGTGAAACTTCTTTAGTGGCACCTCTGATGGGATAAAACTGGATGATGTGGGGCGAAATGTGAAACGGAAGTGACGTCACGTAATGGACGCCACTCCGCTCACACCGTCCCTGTCACATGTATCGCCGCCGCTCCTAATCGCCGCCGCACCCCCACAGCCCCCCCCCCCCCGAGCCCCACACCCCCTCCCACACCGTGACATATGCTCCTAACGGCCGCTGCCATGCCGCGGATGCGCGGTTGTGATGGCGCCGCTGACGGACGCCACACATGCGCAGAAGCGGCTGGCAGCGGCGTCGTTCCCCCCACACGCGTTCGCGGGCCCCCTGCGCTCGCAGGAAGCGGTGACATACGGCGCAACACACGCGCGGCACAGGTGCTCGGCGCCGGCTCCTGGAAGAAAGGGTGACCCGGGCGGCGCGCATGTACCCCGCGGGGGGGGGAGGGTGTGCGCAGAATTTGTGGCGGGGGGGGGGTGCGCAGGATTTGTGAAGGGGGGGTGCGCAGGATTTGTGAAGGGGGGGGCGCAGAAGGGGAGGGGGAGATGTGGTGCGCAATTTTACACGCCGCCCCTGGCTGCAGCAGGACACACACACACACTGACTGTCCCCCCCCCCCCCCCACACACACACACACACACTGACCCACCCACGCCTCCCCACACACTGACTGACCCACCCACACCTCCCCACACACTGACTGACCCACCCACCCCTCCCCACACACTGACTGACCCACCCACCCCTCCCCACACACTGACTGACCCACCCACCCCTCCCCACACACTGACTGACCCACCCCTCCCCACACACTGACTGACCCACCCACCCCTCCCCACACATTGACTGACCCACCCCTCCCCACACACTGACTGACCCGCCCACCCCTCCCCACACACTGACTGACCCACCCACACCTCCCCACACACTGACTGACCCACCCACACCTCCCCACACACTGACTGACCCACCCACACTGACCCACCCACCCACTGACTGACCCACCCACCCACTGACTGACCCACCCACTGACTGACCCACCCACTGACTGACCCACCCACACTGACCCACCCACACTGACCCACCCACCCACTGACTGACCCACCCACACTGACCCACCCACCTACTGACTGACCCACACTGACCCACCCATTGACTGATCCGCCCACACTGACCCACCCACCCACTGACTGACCCACCCACACTGACCCACACTGACTGACCCACTCACTGACTGACCCACCCACCCACACCTACCCACCCACTGACTGACCCACCCACCCACACCTCCCCACACACTGACTGACCCACCCACCCACACCTCCCCACACACTGACTGACCCACCCACCCACACCTCCCCACACACTGACTGACCCACCCACCCACACCTCCCCACACACTGACTGACCCACCCACCCACACCTCCCCACACACTGACTGACCCACCCACCCACACCTCCCCACACACTGACTGGCCCACCCACCCACGCCTCCCCACACACTGACTGACCCACCCACGCCTCCCCACACACTGACTGACCCACCCACCCACGCCTCCCCACACACTGACTGACCCACCCACCCACACCTCCCCACACACCCATACCTCCCCACACACCCACACCTCCCCACACACCCACACCTCCCCACACACCCACACCTCCCCACACACCCACACCTCCCCACACACCCACACCTCCCCACACACTGACTGACCCACCCACCCACACAATGACTGACCCACCCACCCACACCTCCCCACACACCCACACCTCCCCGCACACTGACTGACCCACCCACCCACACCTCCCCACACACTGACTGACTGACCCACCCACCCACACCTCCCCGCACACTGACTGATCCCACACCTCCCCGCACACTGACTGACCCACCCACCCACACCTCCCCACACACTGACTGACCCACCCACCCACACCTCCCCACACACTGACTGACCCACCCACCCACACCTCCCCACACACTGACTGACCCACCCACCCACACCTCACCACACACTGACTGACCCACCCACCCACACCTCTCCGCACACTGACTGAAACCCCTCCCCGCACACTGACTGAAACCCCTCCCCGCACACTGACTGACTGACCCACCCACACCCCCTCCACACTCTGACCCACCCACACACCCCCACACACTCTGACCCACCCACACCTCCCCCACACACTGACTGACACACACACTGACTTACACATACACACTGACTGACACAAATACACATACACACTGACTGACACACATACACACAGACTGACACACACACACACTGACTTACACATACACACTGACTGACACAGATACACATACACACTGACTGACTGACACACATACACACACACTGACTGACACACATACACACACACTGACACACATACACACAAGGAATTCACACTTAGTGCAAATAGCTAATACAGGGGATGTGTGCCGAGCACGCGCATTCTAAGTCAAATTTATTTGCGTTTTGTCACTGAAATTGTATTTTGATTTTTAATTAAAACATCACCAACACAGATACAATTTCTGTGACAAAAGTCAAAGAAGTTTCACACACAGCTTTTTTTGAGTGCATAGCTGAAGTCTTACAATAGAGGATTTAACATTGCATAACAAAACCAATGTCTAATTTGCCTGATTGTTACAGAATTGGTGGTCCCATCATTTCTTCTCACCTTTTTCTATTCTTATGTAATTGTGAACCGGTCTATATTGTATAAAATATATTTAGCAAAAAAATAAGTGGAATTTTTTTTTTTGTGATAATGAACTCTATTTTAAATTTCCCTGCTTAAGAACCTGAAAAGCAAATTGTATTTGGGGCCCAGAAATAAAATGATTCCCATCGATAACTGTTACTGATATTATTTTGTAGCTCTGCAGATGTCTGGAAGCAAGGTTCTATGGTGGTATCACTGAAGCCGTGAACCCCGATTTCAAATCCCAGTGCCAGCTCAAAAACAAATTGTAACTTGTAAAGTGAGGGACTTTCTACTGTAAATTTAGCATTGCATACAATGCAATATTAAAAAAGACAATATTACTAGTATATTTTATCGTTTTGAAAAGTATATGGCTGAAAGGTATGATTCTGTTTTGTTTCAAAGATGTGCCTCTATTTCCATCACTTAAATTAAACTACTTTCATTTTTATTGACAGGTCATTACTTTGCCTGAAGAACCCCAAGAATTAGAGGAAGGAGTAAGTCATGTTTCTGTTTCTTTGATTATGCAGTATTCTGTGAAGTTGATTGCAGCTTTCCTGCTTCTCTACGAGTTCCTATCTCCCCTAACTAACCCCCCTTTTACATGATTAGAACTGGGGATCCTCCCACTGCTGAACATAGCTATTTTCAGATTCAGGGACCCCCTTGTTCCTGAGATACTTACTGGTGAAGTGGGATTTAAACAACTGTCCGATAGGAAGCCACTGTCACGGGAGACCAGGACATAACACCTTTAACCGGGATCATTCACTAATTAATTAATGTTGCGGCTTCCTATAGGTCAGATTTAGCAGAAATTTGTTTTCCCCAGGAGGGTGATTTAAACCCAGTAATTTCACCGGTAAGTATCTTGGGCTACCATATGCAGAAAATTACAAGGTTAAGCTCAGGGGGGGCACTGGTTATTACTGAAATAACCATGACACCTGTCCACCTGATAATGGATTAGGAAATCCCTAATAAGGGAGGGCAGTGGGGGGGGGGGGGGGGGGGGGGGAGGGGCAGTGCTGTAAGTTGTCCCAAAAAAGTACTTAACAAAATGGAAGTCCTCCTTGGTGCCAAATAACTTCTATGAAGTAGAATGATGGACATTCCTTGAATGTAGATGACCTTTTCTTCGTTGATAAAGCAAACTAAATGTACTAGTGCTTATCTGATGTAACAGAAAAATAAATACAAAAACAAGCGAACACAGCGCAGAAACGTTCAGACCCACTTGTGGCTCCAAAAACTCCTGACACTCAAAATTGAATGAAGTATTCTCTAGGGAGCAATATTGACTAGGGGATATCGGCTATGATGCATCGATGGTAATGGCCAAAAGATTAACTAAAAATGATATGCCCTGGTGTAAAACTAACACACTATTTAATATGCTATTCCAGCCAGAATGCACTCTTGCAATATGGCTGGTGATTGCATGCCTTAATAAAATGCCATCCACAGCAGGTGCTGGTGCTTGTTGGTGTCTCCTGCCAGAGTGAGCACAATGTCTCCCGTCTCGATCAATCTGGTCTCGCTGCGTCTCACAGGTGACGTCACCGTATGTCTCAACTCCCATCCTCGTCTCTGCATCACTATGTAGGTTAGTTCTACCCTACGCATTTCGTGAACGCTCAGGCTCACTTCCTCATGGGGCTGAGATTGATTTCCTGAATACAGTGTGACATCCATACTCTGGGAGAGATACCTTTACGTGCCTTTAACCTTCTCACACTTGTGAGTACATCTGCATTAGATCAGCCAATTTATTTAATTTGTCACAGCAATATTGCACTATCTATATACATTTTTGTTTTCACATATCCCTGCGCTTCCCGGAGATTCATCCTCACTTCCTCATGGGTATTGACTACTCCTATTATAGTGCAGGTTTAAATAGTCCACCTATACTAATGAAGTATTAGGAAGCCAGAACAAATTAGAGGCAAGACTACACATCATGGAAAAAAGAATCGCACTAAAACAATTCCGTAATTAAGACAAATAGGATATTAACATATTATTACAGTTGCATATTAAAACATGAATACAAACCACATACATATCAGCAAAGCATGAAACAAAGAAAACAGAATTAAAGAAATTGGAAAAAGGATAAGGGGGTTTACGCTATGTATCTATGTAGGTATGTCTTTATATAGCACCATTAATGTACATAGCGCTTCACAGTAGTAATACACGTGACAATCATAGAAATAAAAAATAATACAAATAACAGATCATGGGAATAAGTGCTTCAGACATAAAAGTAACATTTGGGAAAAGGAGTCCCTGCTCGAGCTTACAATCTAATTGGTAGGAGGAACATACAGTAGGAGGGCATACTGGTAAGTGCGTCTGCAAGGGGCTAAGCTTTATGTATCAGGTGATAGTGTTAACCACGGAGCTACTCATATGCTTTTAAGGTGGGTCTTAAAGGTGGACAAAGAGGGTGGTAGTCGGGTATTGAGGGGAAGGGCATGCCAGAGGTGTGGGGCAGTCCGTGAAAAAGGTATAAGGCGGGAGAGGGCTTTAGATACAAAGGGGGTAGAGCGAAGACATCCTTGAGCAGAACGCAAGAGTCGGGATGGTGCATAGCGAGAAATTAGGGTTGATATGTAGGGAGGGGCAGAAGAATGTAAAGCTTTAAAAGTGAGGAGGAGAATTTACTGTGATACAGGATTTGATAGGAAGCCAGAAGAGGGATTTCAGCAGAGGAAGCGCTGAGACAGATTTAGGAAAATGTAGAGTGATTCTGGCAACAGCGTTTAGGATAGATTGTAGGGGAGACAGGTGAGAGGCAAGAAGGTCGGAAAGCAGGAGGTTACAGTAATCGAGACAGGAGAAAATTAGGTCCTCTGCCAGAGTTTTGAGTCGAGCAACAGAGGAAAGGGCGTATCTTTGTTATATTGCGGAGGAAAAAGCGGCAGGTTTTAGATATGTTTTGAATGTGAGAGGATTAGAGTGTGACCCCTAGGCCTTTTGCTTGCGCTACTGGGTGTATGACAACTTCCAACAGTAATGTGGAAGGAAGTACTGGGGCCAGGTCTGGGAGGAAGTATGAGGAGCTCTGTTTTTGCCATGTTTAGTTTGTCGGCGGAGGGCCATCCAGGATGATATAGCAGAGAGACATTCAGAAACTTTGGTTTGTACAGAAGGTGTAAGGTTAGGGGTTGAAAAGTAAATTTGTGTGTCGTCAGCATATAGATGATATTGGAACCCAAGAGATGTGATTAGGTCACCTAGAGAGAGTGTGTACAGAGAAAAGAGGAGAGGTCCAAGGATAGAGCCCTGAGGTACCCCCACAAAGAGGTCGATGGAGGAGGTGTTAGCAAAAGAGACACTGAAAGTACGATGGGAGAGGTAAGAGGAGATCAGGATAGAGCTTTGTTACAAATACCAAGAGTATGGAGAATGTTGGAGGGGTCAGGGTCTGGAGCAGAGCTGAGAGGAGAGAGAGGCACGTAAAGTGGAAACAAAAGCTGGTAAGTTAGAGCGCAGTTCTCTGCAGAAGCGAGGGGTAGATGGAGAAGAGAGAGAAAGAAAATAAGATGAGATGATGGTCAGAGAAAAGGGGAGAAATCGGAGACGTTTTTAGTGAAAACCAGGTCTAGGTTAATGGCCATCCTTGTGGGTGCTAGCTGCAGTCCAATGTTGAAGACCAAAAGAAGAGGTTAGAGAGAGAGAGAGAGAGAGAGAGAGAGAGAGAGAGAGAGAGAGAGAGAAAGCGGGAGGCTCAAGGGAGAAAGGGGTCATTGATGTGGCAGTTGAAGTCCCCAAGGAGAAGAACAGAGGAGTCAGTGTGACGGTGAGGGCGTAACCAAGCTCTAAATAAAGGTTAAGCCTGTTTTTGGTTGCCCCTGATCCGAGTATAATGGTTCGAGAGTTAGCTCTTGAGCCCAGTAATAATCTATGCTTTACATGTGCCATGTGTAAATAAAGTATTTTATGTGTTTTTATCTTTCCGGACATGTCAGCGAGCAGGAATTGCTGGGGCATGAGTTTCCAGGGGGGTTTTGCGGAGGAATTGTCAGAATCTGCCTACGTAGTTGGGGTCCAGAGTTGTTGATTCCCCTATAAAAGTACCCGGGAATCATGCCTGATTCTCGGATACATGTAGGCACACTGTACTGGTAATATCTCCCAATGAAAATACTTGCGTGACTCACCTCTAGGGTTCCCTGCTTCAGCATAGCCCAGAAAGGTAAATGGGCAAAGGGATGCATAGTGTCCTCATAACTATGAGGGATATCCAGTTAATGGCCAGGTAGCCCAGAACCTGTATTAGGTTCATGGGTGCTCCAACCATAGATAAGGTTGTGAGGGAACTCTGAGTCCAGTCTATGTCCAGTAGATAGTGTGTGGGGTCTGCAGGCTGATAGAAATAAAAGTATTCTTTTCTATTCCCCATTCCCAGGGCTTAGGGATGTATTAAAGACTGTTTTATTAATACATTGAAATGTACTGTTGTGTACTGTAATGAGCTGGGACTTTTGGAACCGATGTTCAGACAGACTGTCAGGGCTACCAAGTTGGTGCCAGTAAGTCTACTGGACATCGGAGTTCAAAGTAACCAGAGGATGCCAGAGGTGTGAAAGCCATTTGGGTGGCAGGGAATGGCTCAAGTACCCAAGTCCAGAGGACAATGGCAGTTGTCCGGGCTGCCATTTGTCCTGCCAGACTTAGGGGAGCCCCAGCGGGTGGCATGAGATAGCCAGGGACAGAGTTGGCAAGCTTGCGCATGTCCTTTGGCAATTTCAAATTTCCTGCTGACCCGGCTTTCTGTACTGGCTTGGCTCTGATTGGCTACTGAGAAATTTCCCACGTGATGATTGCTGCTGAGTTTCATGAATGAAACTCCAAATACTATAAGAAATACCGGAGCCAATCAGATTTGAGGTTTGTAGCATGAATGAATAGCAGAGCAACTGGCTTCGATTTCAAGCCTGAAAAGTCTGCCCTCCGGAGACTAAGTCCCGTTTTTAGCGCCCAAGTTCTAATAATCGAACGTAGCGGTCGCGGCTAGGATTTTACGCCGACTCAGGTTCCAAAGAATCGGTGGAAGCTCCCGGTCAAGAGTCCAAGTTCTCAGAAGAGAACGGAGTGGTGGTGTGTGGAACTTCACGATGATTTGGGAACCAGGAGATTTCGGGTGAAGTCCCGGTCAGGATAAAACTTTTATAGTTCCCTGCACCTAGGAAAGTCTAGTTTTCAACCCCCAGTAAGTGTGCTTTTCGTCTGTATTTTGTCTTTCATTGTGTGTATCGAATTTATGCCGACTAAATTACAATTTATTTCATTATCTTGTTTTGCTCAATGAATGATCCAGATAAAAAGGTGTAAATTGCCTGGTCTCCCGTGACAGTAGTGGCCATCTTTGTGGGTGCTGGATGCAGTCCACTGTTGAAGACCAAAAGAAGAGGATAGAGAAAGAAAGCGGGAGGTCCAAGGGAGAGAGGGGTCATCGATGTGGCAGTTGAAGTCCCCAAGGAAAAGAACAGGGGAGTCACAAGAGAGAAGGGAAGAGAGCCAGGATTCAAAGTGAGACACAGAAAGGGGATGAGGTGGGCGATAGGTGACCACCACGTGGACAGGATGAGGGGAGAAAATCTGGACAGTGTGAGCCTCAATGGAGTGAAAAGCAAGAGAGGGAGGAATAGGAAGGGTTCGGTAGGTGCAGATAGAGGAGAGCAGGAGCCCCCCACCTCCACCCCTACCATCAGGGCTGGGGGGAGAAAGAGAGTCCACCATAAGATAGGGCAGCTTCCAGAGCAGTCATACTGAGTTGAGCCAAGTCTCAGTTATAGCAAAGAGAAGCAGAGAGTGAGAGAAAAAGGAAGTCATGCACAGTGAGGAACATGTTAGAAAGGGAGTGAGCATTCCAAAGGGCACATGAGAATGCGTGAGAGGGCATGTGTATGAGTTTAGAGGGGTTCACACCAGAGGGACTGGAAGTTGGATATGAGAGGCGAGGACAAGTAGAAATAAGACATGGACCAGGATTGGGAGAGAGGTCCCCAGAAGCAAGGAGGAGAAGCATGGAAAGAGCGAGAATGTGTGAGGATTTGTAGGGGTGTGTTTTCGTGCAGGGGGTATAGCTGTGAAGTGTCAGAAGGCACAGGTAAGAAAGAAGTTCATGTGAACTGAGAAGTGGTGAAGGAAGTAGAGATGGAGATATATGAATAGAGTTAGAGACATAATGAGGCTGGTAGAAAGAAGTGCGTAATTTGAGAAGTGAGGTCACAGCAAATCTAAAGTGTAAAGGCGGCATCAAAGCAATAGTTAAGTGCTGAGGTGTACAGTCTGGGATAGATAATGTCTTCCTTTCCAGTGTAGTTTAAAATCCATGATTCAGGGCCAGTAGGTGTTGTGTCCACTTGTTCACTCCTTTTGAACCCCCTTTTAAACTCCAGCACTGGACTGCAGACAACAAGGGCTGCTATGTCTGCAATTATAAAGGCCTAATAAGCCACCTGACTGAATTAAGTTCAGCCCAGCCAACTTAATTAGCACATGTGAGGCACATTAAAACAGATGGTTCTTCTAAACAGGGTGTGTTACAAGTTGAATTTACTAAGACACAGCAGGGGATGATTTGTAGACACAGACAATTGAAAAAATTATTTTACCTAAGTTATAATAATGGGCAAATAATCTAATGCTTACTAAGAAAGGCTCCCAGATCAAAATCTATATTAAGACCATTAGAAGTAAAGGTCTTAAGATTATATATCTAATAGCTCTCTCAGTGATTTGATTTAACCTATTGCCCCCTCTCTCCAGTTAGGGTTAGGACAATCTATGCCCATACACATTAGACCTTTTAGGATCCTGCCCATGTTCAAGTTTAAAATGATTGGAAACGCTGTGTGTGGCTAGACCCCTCTTAATATTGTAGACATGTTGTGCTAATTGTCTTTTGAGGGGTCTGCCCGCCCTTCCTACATAATGTAGGCCACATGGGCACTCAAGTAAAAAAACAATTAAACTACTTTTACAGTTCATAAATGTTTCCATCTTGAATATCTTCTTCGTGATATTGGACTTGAAAGTGTTATATTTAGAACTGAAGTTGCATCCAGTACACTTAAATCATTTGAAAGGGTACTTCACTTGTTCTAACCATTTCACTGGTTTAGAAATTTTTATTACTTATAGGGGAACTAGCAGCCAGGAAGAGTTCAAAATGTTGTGCCTTTTTAAACACTATATGTGGTCATTGTGCTAAAATGGTTTGTGAGATGCCCCAGTGTTTATTATTAATTTGATTAATTTTTGCAGCCATAGCATTGTAATTAGTAATAAATGGGATGAATTCCTCTTGGTTTTTTATTTTCTTTTTTTGATATTTTATCAATTCATTCCTATTGATATTTCTTGTTCTAGTGACTGCAGTCTCAATTTTTCTCTTATTATTCCTATCAAAAGGAAATGTATTTGTTAGATCTTTGGCTTGCTCCTGAAACGTCTCAACGGGAACAATTTCTCCTCTATTGGAGAAATTGACCTTGTGGTATATTTCTTATCTACCTCTAATCATGGTGGCTTGTAGCCAAAAAGTAAGTATTAGCATCCACATTTTTATAAAATGTTTGTGTGTATAGAATTATTCTCAATCTGGATAATGAAATATTTCTCCAGGAGTGGAATAGAATATTGGACAACTGTTCCTTTGAGCTTATTCGACTCCTATCCAACATAGGAGGAAGTCCCTTGAGGGATTGGATGGGGAGGTTCTAAAGCTAAAGGAGCAGTTGCAACCCTATAAAAATCGTAAAGAATTCAAAACCTTAGAGGAGAAAGTCTACAATAAAATTGAGAAAGCTGAGAGACACTATTCATTAAACAGAAGAAATTCTTTATGGATAAAAACGATTACGATTAGATATTACAAATAAGACCAGAAAAAAATACGATAGGACTCAACAATCAAATAAGGGGTCAAGCAACCAAAATAATGTTTATTCCCCCCAAAGTTGTATTTATAGGCGTCTCAACTTGGTATTCTAGTGATACAGGAGGACAGTACATGAGACTTAACAGTAATTTTAGGGACGACTCTACCGGCTACCATGATGGCGAAAGAGGTAGATTTATGGGGCGCAACAAAATATATCAGTATCAAAGGGATTCTCAGGTTTGGCCCCATTTTGATAACTGGTATAATAACGCACATAAGTCTAGAGGGCTATATGAAAAGTGGAATGGTAATCAATTGATTTCAACAATAGAAACAATTCTCATTAACACAGAAGAAATTATGAGGTGGAACACTTCGGATTCATCAATCAAAGAGCATGAGGTTATCAAAGTAGGAGGCAGAATTCTCCTTTTTTGGACCGATGTCCAGAGAAGGAGAAGCCTTTTCAGAGAGTAGGGAGGGACAGTCTAATAGAAATACATAGCATCGTCATTTGTTTGCATAATTAGAATCAGTGGAGTTAAACTGCATGCAATGTAGCTATAGGGTAGTTATACTCTGCGCCTCGGGAGTCCTAACACAACCCCAGAAGAAGCCGACAGACTGGCGAAACGTGTTGGGCTGTTTGAATGTTGGAGGCCACCGTATCAACCCACTGGCGGTTCAGCTTGCTGACGTCAGAGGTCCCGCGGTCTGCTAGTGTGAGCAGACGGAAGAAACCACATGCTTGTGAACGCACAGGATGGGCAAAACAAGCAGCTGTTAAGACCGAAGGAGGGTTGGAGTGCACCCCAAGTCACTCCTTGCTTATTACCATTGGGGCTATTGTGAGTTTGCATTTTCCCCTTTGTGTTGTTTGTCTATGGAGTAAAAAAACGTTAATGCACCATCTTTTCTGCATCTGTGTTTCTTCCTTACATGATATCCACCATGGAGGGTTAACTCAAGATGTCCTTGTTCAACGGAGTGCTTTGTGACATTTGATTAAGTGCTGGTATCATCCATTACCCTTATTCACGTATTGTATTCACTATTATCAGTTTGCGCAACAGACACCACTTTTTTCACTGTTATCTTATGCAGTTGGGATACTGCTAGTGTTTTGCTGCACCTGATTTGTGCACATTGATCTGCACGTCTTTATGTACAGATGTAGCGGCCGTAATTTTGCGGCATCACGGCGCCGTTTTTGTGTGCGCTGCTGTACTCCATGCGCATGAACGCAGCCAATCGCCCAAGGCACACATGTTTATCGCGGTTGCTTTGTTTGAATTTTATGGATTGTGTGCAATTACTGTATATGCAATGAAATGAATGAATTGTAATGTGTACAGTACTGTGCTGTGTCAATTTAAAATGCAAATTTCTGCACTTGCGGTATGGTTGGAAGTAATCCCGCGCCGTCACATGGGTATTCAGAGGTATAAACCACGTGATTTCGTAAAATTATGGCCGCTGCATCTGTATGTTGTGTATGGATATATAGTTATATTTTGGGGGGATTGTTACTTATCACTAGTATATAAGTTTGCGCCTTCATTTAATCACATTAGCATCGTCCGTAAGAAGGAAAAGGGTCAAAGATTCAGAGGGAAAAGAGAGACAAAAAGACCTGGGCAAGGACATAACCGCCAGTAGCTGCTAATAATATTTTCAATATTCGTAAACGTGTACTCGCAGAATTCGAAAGAGATGTCTTGAGAAAAGGGCTATTGTGTGCACCTACGTAACCTATGTGGCGGTAACATGTTTCATTTGTACATTGACGTACATAAATTTGTGCTTAAAATTACATTGAGGAAATATTTTAGGAGAGATGCGGTTAGTCGAACAGTACTCCAAGAAAATAGGTTGACCCCTATAGTGGAAAGGGATCATTGTAGACGATTAATATTTTTCAAAAGATGCTCTGCTTTTTACCCAAGAGCTGTGAGAGGTAATTTCATTGAAACCTTTACTGTCCTAATAATACTGTCCTGTCTCTATTGTCCTAAACCAGAGAGAAGGAGTAATAGGTTAAATCAGATCACTGAGAGAGTGCTATTGGATCTATAATCGTAAACCCTTACTCCTAATGGTGTTAATATAGATTTTGATCTAGGAGCCTTTGTTGGTGAGCATTAGATTCTTTGTCCATAGCGTAAACCCCCTTTTCGAATTTGTATAATTCTGTTTTCTTTGTTTCATACTTTGCTGATATGTAAATGATTTTTATTCATGTTTTAATATGTAACTGTAATACAGGCACACCCCGCATTAACGGAGCATGTATGTAAAGCGAAAATGTACTTAAAGTGAAACACTACTTTTCCCCCACTTATCGATGCATGTACTGTACTGCAATCGTCATATACGTGCATAACTGATGTAAATAACGCATGTGTAACAGGCTCTATAGTCTCCCCGCTTGCGCACAGCTTCGGTACAGGTAGGAAGCCAGTATTGCTGTTCAGGACGGGCGCATGCGCGAGCTGCCGTTTGCCTATTGGGTGATATGTCCTTACTTGCGAGTGTACTTAAAGTGAGTGTCCTTAAACCGGGGTATGCCTGTAATGTTAATATCCTATTTGTATTAGTTACGGAATTGGTTGTGTGAGATTGCTTTTTCCAGAATATGTGTAGTCTTGCCTCTAATTTTTCCGGCTTCCTAATAGTCAATTTGTATAGGTGGACTATTTAAACCTGGACTATAATTGGAGTAGCTAAAATTCCTGATGAAGTGAGCCTGAGAGGTGACGAAACACATAGGATGGAACTAACCTACATAGTGGCGCATAGACGAGGATGGGAGTTGAGATCTACGGGTGAGACGCGGCATGTGCAGATCGATCGAAATGGGAGACATCGCACTCACTCCAGCAGGAGACACGGACACCAGCCACTGCTGCGGACAGCCTTTTTATTAAGGCACGCAATCATCAGCCATATTGTAAGTGTGCATTCTGGCTGAAATTGCATATTAAATAGTATTTTGTTTTGACACCATTGCATCTCACTTTTGTGCCATTATGGATTTACCATTGATGCATTATAGCTGCTGCTATCCCCCTTACACAAGTCCATATATTGTACAAACAGCCAGCACCACCTAGGCAAAAAAACCTCTTATCAAACAATAAATTAGGTGCGGGTAAAACCAAGGGTCCTTGTACATGCTAAATATAGGCGCAGTATTTAAATAAATGTGTATGAAGTATTCTCTAGGGAGCAATATATATGGACTTGTATTTAAATAAATATGGCCCACACAAAAACAAGAAAACTATTGAGAAAGCACTGTCTGTAATTCAATTTTTATATATATACGTAGAAAACCGCATGTAAGGTAAAAAAACTACTGTCACAGTTATGAAAGGTAACACAATTACACAGAAATACAAAGTGACAATAAATCACACATATATATATATATATATATATATATATATATATATATATATATAATCTCACTTGAGCAAGAATAGAACTCAATAGCCACAAAGATCGGACGACAAAGCAAGCACCAACAGTTAAAAACTGAGTGTATTGAAGCTAGAGTGCAGCACCGAGCAGACAGGGATCGTGGATGTGAGAGGTCCGGGCAACCAAATCCTAGGGGTAAGACTACACTTAACATCAATCTGATACTCACTCCATCAAATACCAACTGATGAACTTTCAACAAACACCACCACCAATACTACAATTGCATTAGCTATATCTTATCTACCATATATTGGACTTACCCATTAATATTGGAGTTCTATTCTTGCTTATCAAGTGCAATCTATCTTGAGTATTTGCAAGCAATACAAGCAAACATCTATGCCTTCAAATTAGGGATAAGGGGACACCACTCCTACTAATAGATATTTTAATCTTTCGGGGAACATCTTATGCACATTAGCTATGATTTATCAAATGTATTGATCATCTATTGTATGTTTTTAGGATTGCTATTATCACAAGCATATTTAGTCTCAAGCAGCATAGACTACACTGGGACTATTTGTCATTATTTCCTTTTTTCTGCCCTACCAGCAATAGTATGTCTGTTTGAGAAGTCATTTAATGCTTAGGTTTTTAAGTATTGGTATTTTTGTTGTTTAGACAGAGTTCAAGCTTGAACTAGGTTTATTGACAAACAAATTATACATTTGGTGCATGTCATACATCTATTTGATTAATAAATGTATCTGCACATTTTTGTATTCCTTGGAATCCTGGTACCATCTGCTTTTTGGGAACCTAGCTTCTTAATATTACTATTTCATGCGCTAGGGTGTATGATATATCTATGTAATACATATCTTTTGTGTGTTAGTGATTTGTCACATTGTATTTCCGTGTAATTGTTTGTTACCTTTCATAACAGTAGTTTTTTTTTTTTTTTACCTTATATGCGGTTTTCTACACATATATATATATATATAAAAATATATATAAAAATTGAATTTGAATTTGTGCTTTGTCAATAGTTTTCTTGTTTTTGTCCAGGTCATATTTATTTAAATACAAGTCCATATATATTGCTCCCTAGAGAATAAATACTTTATTCCATTTTGAGTGTAAGTTCCCATCAGGAATTTGTGAAGCCACAAGTTGTCTGAACATTACTGAGCTATGTTTGCTTGTTTTTGTGCTTATTTTTCAGTTACATCAGTGAAACCCTAGTACTTCTGGTCTGTTTCCTCCCAAGTTTCAGCTCACCGTGTTTATAAACAAACTTTAGAAAATTATTTAATGCTACTTGGTATCAGATTTGTTTTAAAAAGAAAATAAATATAATGAACCAGATGAAACTCCTTAAACATACCACTGCCATTACTCCTAGGAGAGGTTGCCCCTCTAAAGAATATACTTCTTGATTAAGTACTTTACCGGTTCTGTAGCTCCATTGAAGCTTCCACAGCTACTTTCAGGGCTGCTGACTGGGTGGGGTCAGGCGGGAGCTTCTGCCCCCTGCCGGTGACACAAACGTGTAGGGCCGAGTTCTCAGGTTCTATAAGGCCCTCCTTCTGGCTATCCCCATAACTCTAGCAGCCACAGCAGGCAAGCAGGCCCTCTGCCATGGCCATTCCTGCCCACTATACCCCCCGGCCCATATTGCCTTCTCCCCCTTACAAATATGGCCACTGGTCAGCAATAGAAAGATGTCTGGGAAGTTTTAAATTCTAGTTTCCTGGACACCCCATCTGGCCCTGATTCCTGCATTTGACCTACGCTGGAAAGGAGGATTTTATCATTACCAGACTGCATCACTACTGCTGTGATGCTGCCTTTACCATTTATATTTGCTGTGACTTCACTTCTTCTCAAATTATACACTTCTTTCTACCAGCCTCAGTATGTCTCAAACTCTATTCATATATCTCCATCTCTCCTTTCGTCACCACTTCTCAGTTCACATGAACTCCTTTCTTACCTGCGTCCTCTGACACCACACAGCTATATCCCCTGCACTAAAAAACACCCCTACAAATCCTCCTCACACATCCTCTTTCTATCCATGCTTCTCCTTGCTTCTGGGGATATCTCTCCCAATCCTGGTCCCTGTCTTATTTCAACTTGCTCTCGTCCTCGCCTCCCACATGCAACTTCTACTCCTTCTGGTGTCAACCCCTCCAACCTCATACCCATCCCCTGCCACCCTCCCTCCTCTCTCCCTTTCTCCTGTGCCCTTTGGAATGCTCGCTCCCTCTCTAACAAGTTCCTCTCTGTACATGACTTCTTTCTCTCTCAATCCCTGCTTCTCTTTGCTATAACTGAGACCTGGCTCACTCAGTCTGACTCTGCTCTGGAAGCTGCCCTCTCCTATGGTGGCCTTTCCTTCTCCCACACTCCGCGCCCTGATGGTAGGGGTGGAGGCGTGGGGCTCCTGCTCTCTGTCTGCCATTACCGAACCCTTCCTATTCCCCCCTCTCTTGCTTTTCCCTCCTTTGAGGCTCACACTGTCCAGATCTTCTCTCCTCTCCCTGTTCATGTGGCGGTCATCTATCGCCCACCTACCTCTACTCATCCCCCTTCTGCCTTTCTCTCTCACTTTGAATCCTGGCTCTCTTTCTTCCTCTCCTCAGACTCCCGTTCTTCTCCTTGGGGACTTCAATTGCCACATTGATGACCCCTCTCTCTCTTGGGCTTCCCGCTTTCTTTCTCTTACCTCTTCTTTTGGCCTTCAACAGTGGACTGCAGCAAGCACCCACAAGGATGGCCACTACTTAGACCTGGTTTTCAATAAAAACTTCTCTCTCTTTGATTTCTCCATTTCCCCTTTTCCTCTCTCTGACCATCATCTCATCTCATTCTCTTTATCTCGCTTCTCCCCTTCTCCGCCTCCATCTACCCCCCGGTTCTGCAGAAACCTGCGCTCTATTCACTTCCCTGACTTTGAGTCCACTTTACGCTCCTCCCTCTCCTCTCCTCTCTCAGCTCTGCTACAGACCCTGACAACCTGGTCAGAAAGTACAACTCTGTCTTGTCCTCGTCTCTTGATCTACATGCCCCGCTTTCTCTCTGCCGCCCTCGCCCTTCTAACCCTAGACCCTGGCTAAATTCCCACACGCGCATGCTGCGTTCCTCCACTCGTTCCTCTGAACGCCTCTGGAGGAAGTCTCACACTCTCGCAGACTTCCTTCACTACAAATTTATGCTATCCTGTTTCAACTCTGCCCTCTCGCAAGTTAAACAAGCCTACTTTTCTGCACTAATCAACATGCACAAGTCTAACCCACGCCGACTGTTCTCTGTCTTTGATACTCTACTCAAACCACCCTCAGCTGCCTCTCCTTCCTCCATCTCCGCTCAGGACTTTGCTGACTATTTTAAGGAAAAGGTGGAATCCATACGGCAGAACATCCCCTCTGTTTCTTCCCCCCATCCTACACCTCTTCCTAACTCTCCTCCTGCCTTCCTTGAGTCTTTTTCCACTGTCTCAGAGGAGGATGTGTCGCTGTTGATCTCCTCTTCTCCCTCTACCACTTGCCCTCTTGACCCCATTCCCTCCCATCTCCTAAAACCTCTAGCTCCTACTATAATCCCTACGCTTACACACATTTTTAACTCCTCCCTCTGCTCTGGAACCTTTCCATCCTCCTTCAAACATGCAACAGTCATACCATTACTCAAAAACAGCAAGCTTGACCCTACCTGTCTTTCTAACTATTGACCTGTCTCCCTCCTGCCTTTTGCCTCTAAACTACTTGAACGTCTTGTATTCTTTCGCTTGCTCCATTTTCTCAACACCTATTCTCTCCTAGACCCTCTACAATCTGGCTTCCGCACTGCTCACTCCACCGAAACAGCCCTCACTAAAATAACTGACGACCTCCATGCTGCCAAAGACAGAGGTCATTACACTCTGCTCATATTACTCGACCTCTCTGCAGCATTTGACACAGTGGACCACCCTCTTCTCCTCCACATTCTCCATACTCTAGGTATTCGGAACAAAGCTCTATCCTGGATCTCATCCTACCTCTCCCATCGTACTTTTAGTGTCTCTTCTGCTAACACCTCCTCCTCCTCTATTGATCTCTCTGTGGGGGTACCCCAGGGCTGTCCTGGGACCTCTTCTCTTTTCTCTGTACACACTCTCTCTAGGTGACCTAATAACATCTTTTGGGTTTAATTATCACCTCTATGCCGACGACACACAAATATACTTTTCAACACCTGACCTTACACCTGCTGTACAAACCAAAGTTTCTGAATGTCTCTCTGCTATATCATCCTGGATGGCCCTCCGACGCCTTAAACTCAACATGGCTAAAACAGAGCTCCTCATACTTCCTCCCAAACCTGGCCCTACTACCTCCTTCCACATTACTGTTGGAACTACAATCATTCACCCAGTAGCCCAAGCACGCTGCCTAGGGGTCACACTCGACTCCTCTCTCACATTCGCCCCTCACATTCAAAACATTTCTAAAACTTGTCGCTTTTTCCTCCGCAATATAACTAAGATACGCCCTTTCCTCTGTTGTTCGACTGCTAAAACTCTGACTCAGGCCCTCATTCTCTCCCGTCTTGATTACTGTAACCTCCTGCTGTCCGGCCTTCCTGCCTCTCACCTGTCTCCCCTACAATCTATCCTAAATGCTGCTGCCAGAATCACTCTACTCTTTCCTAGATCTGTCTCAGCATCTCCCCTCATGAAATCCCTCTCCTGGCTTCCGATCAAATCCCGCATCTCACACTCCATTCTTCTCCTCACATTTAAAGCTTTACATTCTTCTGCCCCTCCTTACATCTCATCCCTAATTTCTCGGTATGCACCATCCAGACTCTTGCGTTCTTCTCAAGGATGTCTTCTTTCTACCCCCTTTGTATCTAAAGCCCTCTCCCGCCTTAAACCTTTTTCACTGACTGCCCCACACCTCTGGAATGCCCTTCCCCTCAGTACCCGACTAGCACCCTCTCTATCCACCTTTAAGACCCACCTTAAGACACACTTGCTTAATGAATCATATGAATAGCACTGTGGATATTCTAAACATGATACATAAAGCTTGGCCCCCTGCAGACGCACTTACCAGAACTCCCTCCTACTGTCTCTGTACGTTCTCCCTACCTACCAATTAGACTGTAAGCTCCTCGGGGCAGGGACTCCTCTTCCGAAATGTTACTTTTATGTCTAAAGCACTTATTCCCATGATCTGTTATTTATATTATCTGTTATTTATTTGATTACCACATGTATTACTACTGTGAAGCGCTATGTACACTAATGGCGCTATATAAATAAAGACATACAATACAATACAACTGGGGAGGGGGGGGAGAAATATCACTGATCTCGCAGGACCCTCAGGATCAATAGTAATTGCTTTAAACAAGAGCTAATACAACTAGATTTCTATATGAAAGCAGAGTTTGATAATATTTGAAGTAGCATTGTAATCAACCTTGATGTCAACTTAATAATATTAAAGCAGCAATTCAAGCAATATCTTGCGTGGTTTTTTTTTAAATACATCAGTTCTGCAGTATTAGATAACACTTACATTTTTTTTTATTTCAAATTTCAACTATGATTGCCATTTTTAATATACTAAGCAACGTTAGATTTTTATAGCAGACTTAAGCACACCTCCCAAGCAGTGCAAGATCTTTGATATATTTGTCCTTGTGATAATTTGTTGCCAATATGTCCATCAGTTTGAGCTGCAAACTAACAATAGATACTACAGTAGTAATATAAAGATACATTGTAGCTGCTGAGCTACACTAACCGAAGGATTGATTTGAAACAGAAAGGTAGCCATTTAGTAAACCCTGGGAAACAAGTTTTTGCTGATCGTTCACGGGAGAACAAAACAAGCGGCAGCTTAGGTAATTCGTTTTCAATAAAGGTAATCAAAGGCTACATACAGTATGTTAAAACAAAGATTGTTTTTTTTTTTAAGTGCTTGGATTGCCTCTTTAACTCAAATATGAATGGTCCTTGAATTGAATGTAATGCTATTATGATTACAATATATTTATTTCTACCTGTGTACAGTACACACCTTGCTTTACTGCACTGGTATGCAAGAAATATAGAATGAGCTATTATACAATACATAATGCAAGAGAACGATGTGTGCACTGTACAGGTGGCACGACACATTCTAAATAGACAATCTTATTAGTTTAATTCCTGCATCAGCCGGTTTGATCTTGGGCAAAGTAACATATCATCCCTCTGCCTTTTTCAGGAAATACTTGAAAATCTGATGTACAGTATATTGTGCATATTTCCTGGTACAATACATTTTTAATGACATGCAGAAGAGACATTAGGTATAGGACATGAACTTTCCCTGGAGATTCCTGCACCAATTAAAATTATTTTACTCCTATTGCAATCACTACCTGGAAGCAAATTCATGAGTCTGATGAGAAACTTCTCTTAAACCCCTCTTTGGCCGACCCATCTGGCATTGGATAGGCTTACAAGTTTAGTATTCAGTTCTTGCGCTGGCAATGCATGTAGTTCTGCACTACTAGTTGTGGAGCCAAATTTCGATCAGTGACCCCACCATCATATACACTGCATTACACACAGGTAATTTTATGAGCACTTTGTTTTTATTTTCTAGGTAGTTACTGTCGCTCTGCGGTGTCCAAGCGGGCGTGTTTACAGAAGAAGGTTTTACAAATCATGTAATTCCCTTGTAAGTGGTATCAGAAGACCTTTTATTTGAGTGTAACAGGGAAAGTGGGTCTTGGGATTTCTGACAAAGCAACTGTAATTTTTATAAACAGTAAACCAGCACTAACAGTTGCTTTTAAAATGAGACAATATAGAGAACGCAGCTCTTCCTCTTCCCCCATCATACCCTATTTTTATTTATCGCAGAACCAATATATTACTTAATGTTTGCCAGCTTCTGGCAAAAAATGACAAATACGGCTGCCAGTAATGTCACTTGTGGTTTTACTGCACACAGAGTATTGGAGACATCTCTGTTTTTCAGACAGAACAGCAAAACAGCTCTCTGCAAGAGGGGTCAGGACACTTTTCCCCACAGCTGGCTTCATCAGGTGTCCCTACTAGTACGTCTTATATAGGGCTGCCTATTAGACTAAAGAGTCAATCGTCAAGATATCACTTAAAGAGATCTAATCAATACATGACAGTTATAACATTCCATACAGATACATACAATCTTTATACAAATAGCTTAAAATGTGTGACAAATATTAAACCAATAACTAAAACATGAAAAATGCACATTAAATACTAACTTAACTGATCTAAATGTAACCACAGAACTCAATACACGACATCAAATGGAAAAGCACGTTAAGTGCTAAATTAACTCTAAAATGTCTTCATTTGACCAAAATAGATTTAAAGTCGACATACAGTGAATGAAATGGATGGGAGAAAAGAAAAACGTATCAGTACAGAATAACTGGATAGACAAATGAATGAAACTACAATGTAACAACTATAAAAATCATGTACCAAAATATGTATTCTGGAGCCACAGGGTATACGCTGGGTAAAAGTATGGCCAGATAGCTTAACTCGTTCCTTTTATAAGCACAAGTTCTTCACTTTATTGGGGAAAGCATAGACACAAAGGCACTTGTAGATGATAGTGTAGTGAGAGCTTCTCTATAGTGAGGGTGCTTGATAGTAGGGAAAGGTAAAAAACTGTAATCCTTGCCAGGAGGTGAATAGCGCGAGATGTATTTACTCAGCCAGCTAGATTTGAAAGCAAGTGTAAAGGAATCTGGGAACCAGGAATAATCTCAGGATCAGACTGTGAACAGAGACAAGGGGGATGGGGGGGGGGGGGGTGGAATAGCCCACTCATTTGAGGAGAATAGGAGGTTGCTAAGGCAACCAACACTGACTAGGGCTGTGTAAAGAACATATGTATCAATAATGTTGCTTACAGTAGAGGCAACGTTTATTCTAACATTTGCCGTAAACTAGCCGGGTTACATTCTGGGTATGTGCTGGGTATGTGCTGGGTATGTTCTGGGCTAGTTTGAGGCACGTTTAAGGCATTTCTGCATTGACTAACGACCCATAGGATAAACACAGCAGGGATCCCTGGCAGTCCAATTCAGTTTGAATGGGACTGCCAGGGACCCCCGCTGTTAATCTGATAGGCCATTTATCAATGCAGAAATGCTGGGGCTAGTTTAAGGAAAGTTTAAGGCATGTATTCAGAATGTACCTGAGTGTTTCCTGGGATTTTTGGGGAATTGCCACTGGTTTTTGTTCGAATAAGAGTTGCCTCTACTGTACATATGCAGCTGGGACGGGAAATTACAGACAGCTGAACTAGGGAGACATAAATCCTATGAGCTGCAAAGGAGCACAGGAATTAGACAATCCTGTTCCAGGACAATATGTATCCATAAAAATGTAAAAGTGAAATCTAAAACCTACATTATGGTGACCCTATTGGACTAAAATATATGAGGATAGATGGAGATTGCAAAGGTGGAGATTGAGATTAAAAAAAAAACAAAAAAAAAAAACAACATCAGAAGAGAAACGTTTGTATATACAAGTTAGGGCCCCTTTGTCCTTGGGGTCTTTTTGTAGATATTGACCTCAGTGCTTTTAAGTGATCCAGCTCTCACTTGTATCTAATGGAGTCTTGCAATATATAGATATGTTTTATATTTCACTTTTGTTCCATCTTTATGATTTTGGCAACTCATTTTCATAGTAGTTACATTGTATTTTAATTCCTTTATGTATCTCTATCCAGTTATTCTGTACCGACACATTTCACTCCCATCATTTCATTCACTATGTCGATTGTCTATTTTGGTCTAATGAATACCTTTTTGAGTTAATTTAGCACTTGAAGTGCATTTCCATTTTCATTTAATGTGATGTATATTGAGCTATGTGGCTAAATTTAGATCACTTTAGTATTTAATGTGCATTTTTCATGTTTGTTTTTATTATTAGATTAATATTTGTCATGCATTTTAAGCTATTTATATAAAGATTTTATGTCTCTGTATGGAGTTATAACCAATTCATGTATTGATTAGGGCTTTTTAAATGATATCTTGCTGATTGATTCTTTAGTCTAATAGGCAGCCCTATATAAGGTGTACTAGTCGGGACACTGATTGACTTCTGATGAAGCAAGCTGTGGTGAAACGCAGAGTCCTGAGCCCTACTTGCAGAGCGGTTCTGTCAGTGAAAGAGAATTGGAGACATCTGTGTGTGCAGCGAAACCAGAAGTGACATCACCAGATTGTAACCTCGAGGTCTGACAGTTATCACCATCTGCTGCTGGAGACTTCTGATGTGCTATTTTGCACTACTTGCCTGTTTTATACTTACAAAATGTGAATGCGATTACAATGCATTACACAACATATGTAGCACTTGATATTACACTGTCCTGCCTTTGCTTCTTATGTGGCTTCATTAGGACATGTTCAGATAAAGATGACACTGGAGGGGACAACAAGTACACTGGAGGGGACAACAAGTAGCTGACCAGTCCATTTTATCCCTTTCTTACCTGCGTTGAGTAAAATCACCTGCGCTCTACCAATTCTATAGTATTAAGTTTTATATAGAGTAAGCACAGAGTATGTGAAGGTTGGAGATGCAAAATCTATTTTTCACTGTTCTTCACTCAGTTCGTTTATTTCATCACACTTTTCACTGGGAGCGTTTCTTTACTTTTCTGTTCTGTATATGTTTAATATCGATACATGGTTATTTTATTTTGTTTGCTGCAGGTATTGCTGGATTGGATGATGAAACTTGGCTACCACACTGCTATTTATACCCTTTGCACTTCTTTTCCAAGATGCCATTTAGCAATCAAAAATGATTCAACGTTGGAGATCATTGGTATTGTAAATGATACCGTTTTAAATGTTGAAGAAAAAGATTTATCTTAATATTCTTTCCAGAAACACATTTAAGTGAAGAATGATGCAAAGAAGATGTTTTGCTGTTCTTTAAGATCGCTCTATAGTCAAGAAAGTCAAAGGACTTTGCAGATATGTATTGTCCGTCCCATCTTACAGGTCTCAAAGTGGTTCAAAAACATTTTTCATTATGACAAATGAAAAATAGCGATTAATATTATTGAAAACATTGTTCAGGAATTTGATAAATATCACTCATAAAATAAACTCTGCATAATGTGTAGGGGGGCTTGCTAGTAATAAAAGAAAATAAATCAATTAATTTAAATGCTGTTGTAAGGATGAAAGGATGAATGGTGAGTTTAGCAATTAACACATTTTGGTTTTTGAATTGCAAGTCAAACAAAAATGTTAACCTACAGATGCAGCGGCCATTATTTTAAGAAATCACGGCGCCATTTACGTGTGCGCTGCTGTACTCCACGCGGCATGAACGCGGCCAATCGCCCCAGGCACACGTGTTTATCGTGGTTGCTTTGTTTGTATTTCATGGATTGTGTGCAATTAAATGCAATGAAATGAATGAATTGTAATGTGTACAGTACTGTGCCAATTTCAGGTGTTTAAAAGCCACAACACTAAAATGCCATTTTATGCACCCGTGTCTTAAGGCGGTAAGGTTGGAATAAATCCCGCGCCATGACATGGGTATTCCGAGGTATACACCGCGTGATTTGTTAAAATAATGGCCGCTGCATCTGTTCCTGTTCTGTAAAAATGAGTCACAAACTTTCAGCCAAAACAAATGGTCTCCAAAATAGGAAATACTATTGCTGCAAATATATGTCTTATTTTAGGGATGCTCCACAAAAATAGACATTTGGCTACAGATGAGTTCACTGGTTCAGCGTGAGATTTGAAAATATATGCACTTGTTTCCATGCGACAATAGGAATGTTGGCAAAAAATAGCTGTGGACCAAAAGATGACTAATTAGGTAATAGAAAGTTAAAAATACCTTTGTTTCCATGACGAGGAAGTCAGTTGGTTGCTATATTAAGGTGCTAATAGTTGGTTACTCAGGCTGCAAAATTAATTCCGATGAAACGTGTCAAAAAAAAAAAAAAAAATCAAAATCTTTCAATTCTTAACAAACACAAAGTTGATGTTTCTGTTGGGAATTTTAACCATGGTATAACCCTAAAAAAAACATCACAATTGTGGATCAAACTATTGTTAATGCTAAACGAAAATAAATATTTTCAATCTATATAGTGTGGTTTGTTCCTTTTGAGTCATTAGCCAATGGGAAAGTATAAATTGCCATGCAGTGTGTTAATTACAATTTTTGTATGCACTTTAGATTATGACCCGTCAGTCCTACTAGACAGTAGTTCTTTTTCCAACTCCGCCTTACTACGGGATTGTGTTTTACAACCCATTTTGGAAAACATGTTAATAGTTCCTCTTTCTTACACAACAAGAGAACAAAAAGGGAAACATTCACCCAAGAAGGAATCAACTTTGTATACAGTAGGCCTAATCAAATAAACTATTCCTAAAGCTCTCCACTACTGTATGTCAAAAGTAATCCATACCTAGTGCCTAGGTGCTTAGCCAAGATCACCACTAATAGGCAGACATTTAAGAGCAATGTTATCCTTCTCCCACCCCAACAATTCCATTTCTTCTTTATGTAGCTTTATTGTGTAGCTACCACAATGGCTATTTAATAAAAATATATGCTGTAGTATGAAAAAGAAGAAAATGGCTTACTCCATGTAAATTAATATCTTACCCTTATAACTGTAGGTCAAACAGTTCTGTGCAGTTTTTCATGCACTATTAAAACTGTAAGGAAAGATTAGGGAAAGAGTGAAAATATAAACGCAACAGAGCAGAACCTGTTTTCACTCTAGTAATTTGTACCGAGCAGAAAGTGCAAAATACAAGCTAGTCCGATTACAAGTTAGTAATCATTGTACCAGCATGTCCTTACTTTTGCTTCTAATTTTACTGGGAATCTAAACTTTAACTAAAAATGTAACTCTCGTTTAACTATTACCTCTTCTGAAACAGCCATTTCAGCAACGCAAAGAACATTTTTTCACACATATTGGATGTCTACAATTGAAAGTTTATTTGTTCAAACACACCAAAGGATTTGCAAGCACTTTCATGACAAATATACAGAAAAAAGTACATTAACACAAAACAGTAAGTTAGCTTAAATGAAGGGTCCTTAAATGTTATGGCATACACTCGATATGGTCAGATATCTCCAGTTTTTGTACTTTTGAAAAACAAAAATATACAGTGGATGTTTAGCGTGTGCATTTAAAAATAACTCCAAACATGTCATGCCAGCTGAATACTGTACTACAACTAAAATGTACAAAGTAGATGCAAAGGGAGATAAAGGCATTGCAAGTTACCTTTTACTGTTTGATTGAACAGTCCAGCAGGAAACATGACTACAAATACAGCAGGCAAACCGATTCATGGACTGGCTATATGTTTGTGTTGCTCTGAACCGTAGTCTCAAATTGTGCTAAATGCTTCAGCAACAGTATGGCACAGTTTGGTCCGGGATGTTTTCTTATCTTATTTTTTGCAGCAAAGGGGGGTGTGTTTTGGGGATGGAAAGATAAAGGTGAGATAAAGCAGATTCCAAGTTAAATTAGTAGTGTGTATGTGTGTATATAATATACATATTATACACACTTGTGTGTTTAAATGCCAAGTATAATTACACAGATGAAGGCAATATGTAAAGGTCGTTTATAGGAAATAGTCAGGAGTGCGTCGAGTAACATGCGGCTCTCCGCGGCGAGGAGCAGGATCAAACTGGAGGCTGCAGGGAAATAAGACAAAATCATTATACTCCGTGAATACATTTTGAAAAAAAAAAAAGAAAAAAAAACGTTAAAATTTACTAACTTAATCCTTTTGGGACCAAATGAAAAATCCAGAATTATACTTTTCTATGACTTCCAGCTGTGGTATTCACTACTGTGACCATTTTCTGCTTGTGATTAAAGGCAGATTTCATTATACAGCAGGGCCCCAGTCATGTGGCGGGTTCCATTCTTAGGACCCGCCGCAAAGCGAAAATCGCCAGAATGTGGAACCCGGCGATTTTCGTTATGTGCGCATGCGCAGACCGGCAATGCGCTCTCTACGCATGCGCATCATCGGCAAAACACCTTATTCTGCGCATGCGCGACATGGTACCGGCCCATTCTGCGCATGCGGCCGGTTCTGTAGACACGGCGACCCCCTTCTCGGTACCGTTGGATCGCCGAGAAGCGGGGCCTTGCTGTATAACAAGAATACACTGCAGTTCAATTTTGAAAAACAGTCAAATAAACAGGACAAGCAGCACATATATATACACAAGTTATAAAATGTGCAGTAGACAATCCAAACAATTACAACAAATCCTAAAAAACATAATAGCCGAATCAAAACAGAAGGTTGACTCGTGCATGGAGAGATCCACATGTATTGTATGTTAAAGTTTAGTGACGGTTAAATATCACACACTACTACAGTATAACACTTCCCATTCTTTAGAACTACGGTGAGCTACTCTGCTATTAAGTAAATAACTTTACTTTTAATTACGCATAGGTTTGCTCTGATTGGCATATTACCAAACTATTAATTGATTTAATTTGTTAATGCAGTGCACTGCTTTTTAGGTACATGTACAAGATGTGTGTTTCAACACCATATTCTATCTACAAACTTGTCACTGGACGCATAAACAAGAAAAAGTTTTTGAAAATGCACATAAACATTTGTTGTACAGCAACTCATTTGTCACATACAGTAAAGAAATGCTGTTTACATTGGGTGGGCTTAAAAAAAAACAATGCACTGGATAAAATGAAATCTCTCAAAAGAAAGAACACTATCCACTAACAGTGTACTCATAGAATTACTTTTTATGGGTGCCTGTTCAGTTCCATGAACAACTTGTTTGCTACAAGCCACATACAGGCATACCCCGGTTTAAGGACACTCACTTTAAGTACACTCGCGAGTAAGTACATATCGCTCAATAGGAAAACGGCAGCTCACGCATGCGCCTGTCAGCACGTCCTGAACAGCAATACCGGCTCCCTACCTGTACCGAAGCTGTGCGCAAGCGGGGAGACTATAGAGCCTTTTACACATGTGTTATTTACATCAGTTATGCACGTATATGACGATTGCCGTACAGTTCATGCATCGATAAGTAGGAAAAAGGTAGTGCTTCACTTTAAGTACATTTTCGCTTTACATACATGCTCCGGTCCGATTGCGTACGTTAATGCGGGGTATGCCTGTACTAGACTGTTGTAAAACACACGAGTCCAGTGGCAGCATAACACATGCTAAACTTCATTCAGATAACAGAAGTGTAACACCATGGTGAATCAGTGCAAGGATACTTACAATGAGTATTTTAGGGTGTCATCCAGTTCCATTATAGCTGCCTGATTCCCACAACGATAGCAATAATTGGGTGCACTGAAGATTGTAACCACATTTCTGTCATGGCACCAATTGTAACCCTGTGTGTAAACCAAGAAAGGGGATGAAGGTTACATTTCGTCAAACAAAACATAGGCTTGCAATAGAGGGAAAAAGATTTAAACATCTATTTTTTCACAAGAGAAGAAAGGGGACCGTGTTTACTGTGGTGAATTTAATGGAATATCAAATAAAATGTATTAAAACCATGTCAAACCCAGTATTGGGAGGGAATAAAAAAAAATTATTGGAGAAATCAATGCAAACTGCTGATCAAACCCAAAATATATTTACAATATTGTAAGCAGGTGGATAGAGTTTTAATTAAAACAGCATTATTTAATGCATTGAGCAATCAGTGTGGTTAAGCATATGGCAGGAGTGTGGCTGGTTGTTGCAACACTGTTTATTATAAGATTTTAATGAGGTCTGTTTCAGTGTATTTAGTTTACATTCATTTCAAAAGAAGGCTGTTTCCACAAGTATATCAATAATTAGCAACAATGTGCCCACACAGTCTAGATGTAACCTTGCTAAAGCCTCAATTTATCCTGTAGGACAGGCATGTCAAACATGCGGCCAGCGGGCCGCATGCGGCCCCCAATGGATATTTTTGCGGCCCGCTCACAACCAGCACGGCGGCGGTCGTGTGTGTCGGCGAGCGCGTGGGCGGCGGTAAAAAGTTTTGGCCGCGGGAGAAGCGAGCGCGGGTGTTGGGGCAGCGAGTAGCACGGGCGGAAGTAAAATCTGTCCTGCAGGGGCTGGAGGCGTACGGTGGCCGGGTGCAGTCAATCTGCACTCATGCCGTGTGTGGGAGTACACGGGGGCGGAGTCAAAACCCCGGCGGAGAGACTGCATTCTCCTTGAAGCCTGGTAAACCAGAGAGATCATGGCCGCCCCCCTCCATGAGGTGCAGAGAGTTCAACAGTTCAGTGGAGATCCCACGGACAGGGGTATGTCTTCACAGCAGCCCCCCTCCCCCCTGTCAAATCTCTGTGTGAGCTGCACGTGCAGAAGGAGATCTGTGTGTGTGTGTGTTTGTTTGTGTGTGTGTGTGTGTGTTTGTTTGTGTCTGTGTGTGTGTGTGTGTGTGTGTGTGTTTGTTTGTGTGTGTGTTTGTCTGTGTGTGTGTGTCTGAGTGTGTGTGTGTGTGTGTGTGTGTCTGAGTGTGTGTCTGTGTGTGTCTGTGTGTGTCTGTGTGTGTCTGTGTCTGTGTCTGTGTGTGTGTGTGTGTGTGTGTGTGTGTGTGTGTGTGTGTGAGTGTGTGTGTGTGTCTGAGAGAGAGAGAGAGAGAGAGTGTCAGGGAGAGGGAGAGAGAGAGAGTGCCTGTATCCCTGTGCCCCTGTCCCCCTGTCCCTGTGCCCTTGTCCCTGTGCCCCTGTCCCTGTGCCCTTGTCCCTGTCCCTGTGCCCCTGTCCCTGTGCCCCTGTCCCTCTGTCCCTCTGTGCCTGTCCCCCTGTCCCTCTGTGCCTGTGTCCCTGTCCCGGTGTCCCTGTGCCTGTGTCCCTGTCCCTGTGTCCGTGTCCCTCTGTCCCTGTGCCCCTGTGTCCCTGTCTCCCTCTGTGTCTGTGTCTGTGTTCCTGTGTTCCTGTGTTCCTGTGTCCCTGTGTGCCTCTGTCCCTCTGTCCCTGTGTCCCTGTCCCTGTGTCCCTGTGCCCCTGTGCACCTGTGTCCCTGTGCACCTGTGTCCCTGTGCACCTGTGTCCCTGTGCACCTGTGTCCCTGTGCACCTGTGTCCCTGTGGAAACAAAAAGAAAACAGCGCACAACGCCAAATAGTGAAGCAAGTAATAAAAATGTATTACAATAATATTGGGGTATAAAATCTGCGTACATCAAATAAGGAATATATAAGCATTTAGTGTATATAACACTTGTTACCACTCCAGGATTGTAAACAGGGGAATCAGCTTTATCTGCAGGAGCCTCTGTGGTGGTTGTGGGGCACAGGATCCCTCATACACTCTTTGTCCAGCTGGAAGCTGCTTTCAGGGGAGTTCCTTAGCAGCAGTCTGGCTCAACTGCAGGTTCAAGCACTCACTGAAACAAAGTCTCAGGCGGCAGTATGCCTCTTCCAGAGGTTTTTCTTCTTTTCTTACAATCCTCCGTTTGCAGCAGTGACAGGGCAGTTCAGAGCCGATGGAGAGGCTCAGCAGACACTTCCGCAATTGCATGCACCTGCACGGCGTGCCACGATGTCGCTCCGTCACGTGATGTAGCGGGGTGACGTCACAGCTCCCGTGGCAATAAGGAAGGAGCTCCTTCCTTATTGCCACGGGAGCTGTGACGTCACCCCGCTACATCACGTGACGGAGCGACATCGTGGCACGCCGTGCAGGTGCATGCAATTGCGGAAGTGTCTGCTGAGCCTCTCCATCGGCTCTGAACTGCCCTGTCACTGCTGCAAACGGAGGATTGTAAGAAAAGAAGAAAAACCTCTGGAAGAGGCATACTGCCGCCTGAGACTTTGTTTCAGTGAGTGCTTGAACCTGCAGTTGAGCCAGACTGCTGCTAAGGAACTCCCCTGAAAGCAGCTTCCAGCTGGACAAAGAGTGTATGAGGGATCCTGTGCCCCACAACCACCACAGAGGCTCCTGCAGATAAAGCTGATTCCCCTGTTTACAATCCTGGAGTGGTAACAAGTGTTATATACACTAAATGCTTATGTATTCCTTATTTGATGTACGCAGATTTTATACCCCAATATTATTGTAATACATTTTTATTACTTGCTTCACTATTTGGCGTTGTGCGCTGTTTTCTTTTTGTTTCCATTTCCTAGAGTGTGTGGGGTGCTGAGCCACCCCCAATGTTTATAGCAGCAGACGCCCTTATCAACCACACGGTTATGATATAATTTATTATATAATCACTTATTCACTTGGTATTGTGGTTTATATAGTCTATATATGGTTTAGTCACTGCACTTTAATTAGTTATAAGTAGGAGTTAGATAGTAGCGCACAGTTTATTTTTGTTTGTCCTCTGTCCCTGTGCCTCTGTCCCTGTGCCCCTGTGCCTCTGTCCCTGTGTCTCTGTGTCTCTGTGTCTCTGTGCCTCTGTGTCTGTCCCCGTGCCCCTGTGTCCCTGTCCCCTGTGCCTCTGTCCCTGTCCCCGTGCCTGTGTCCCTGTGTCCCTGTCCCTGTGTCCCTGTGCCTGTGTGCCTGTGTCCCTGCCCCTGTGTCCCTGCGTCCCTGCCCCCTGTGTCCCTGTCCCCTGTCCCCGTGCCTGTGTCCCTGTGTCCCTGTGCCTGTGTGCCTGTGTCCCTGTCCCCGTGCCTGTGTCCCTGTGTGCCTGTGTCCCTGTCCCCGTGCCTGTGTCCCTGTGTCCCTGTCCCTGTGCCCCTGTCCCTGTGCCTGTGTCCCTGTGCCTGTGTCCCTGCCCCTGTGTCCGTGTCCCTGTGTCCCTGCCCCTGTCCCTGTGTCCCTGCCCCTGTCCCTGTGTCCCTGCCCCTGTCCCTGTGTCCCTGCCCCTGTCCCTGTGTCCCTGCCCCTGTGCCTCTGTCCCTGTGCCCCTGTGCCTCTGCCCCTGTGCCTCTGCCCCTGTGCATGTGTCACTGTGCCACTGTGCCTCTGCCCCTGTGTGCCTCTGCCCCTGTGTCCCTGTGCCTCTGCCCCTGTGTCCCTGTGTGCCTCTGTCCCTGTGTCCCTCTGTCCCTGTGTCCCTGTGTCCCTGTGCCTGTGTCCCTGTGTCCCTGTGTCCCTGTGCTGCTGTCCCTGTGCTGCTGTCCCTGTGCTGCTGTCCCTGTGCTGCTGTCCCTGTGCTGCTGTCCCTGTGCTGCTGTCCCTGTGCCCCTGTCCCTGTCCCTCTGTACCTCTGTCCCTCTGTCCCTGTGTCTCTGTCCCTCTGTCCCCCTGTCCCTCTGTGCCCCTGTCCCTGTGTCCCTGTGTCCCTGTGTTCCTGTCCCTGTCCCGGTGCCTGTGTCCCTGTCCCTGTGTCCCCCTGTCCCTGTGTCCCCCTGTCCCTGTCTCCCTCTGTGTCTGTGTCCCTGTGTGCCTGTGTCCCTGTGTCCCTGTGCCCCTGTGCCCCTGTGCCCCCGTCCCTGTGTCCCCGTCCCTGTGCCCCTGTGCCTCTGTGTCTGTGCCTCTGTGTCTGTCCCCTGTGTCCCTGTCCCCGTGCGCCTGTGTGCCTGTGCCTGTCCCCTGTCCCCTGTGTCCCTGTGCGCCTGTGTCCCCGTGTCCCTGTGTCCCTGTGCCTGTGTCCCTGTCCCCCTGTGTCCCTTTCCCTGTGTCCCTGTGCGCCTGTGCGCCTGTGTCCCTGTGTCCCTGTGCCTCTGCCCCTCTGTCCCCGTGCCTGTGTCCCTGTGTCCGTGTCCCTGTGCCCCTGTGCCCCTGTGTCCGTGTCCCTGTGCGCCTGTGCCCCTGTGCCCCTGTGTCCCTGTGCGCCTGTGCGCCTGTGCGCCTGTGCCCCTGTGTCCGTGTCCCTGTGCGCCTGTGCCCCTGTGCCCCTGTGTCCGTGTCCCTGTGCGCCTGTGCCCCTGTGCCCCTGTGTCCGTGTCCCTGTGCGCCTGTGCGCCTGTGCGCCTGTGCCCCTGTGTCCGTGTCCCTGTGCGCCTGTGTCCCTGTGCGCCTGTGCGCCTGTGTCCCTGTGCGCCTGTGCGCCTGTGTCCCTGTGCCCCTGTGTCCGTGTCCCTGTGTCCGTGTCCCTGTGCGCCTGTGCGCCTGTGCCCCTGTGTCCCTGTGTCCGTGTCCCTGTGCGCCTGTGCGCCTGTGCCCCTGTGTCCCTGTGTCCGTGTCCCTGTGCGCCTGTGCGCCTGTGCCCCTGTGTCCCTGTGCGCCTGTGCGCCTGTGCCCCTGTGTCCCTGTGCGCCTGTGCGCCTGTGCCCCTGTGCCCCTGTGCGCCTGTGCCCCTGTGCCCCTGTGTCCGTGTCCCTGTGCGCCTGTGCCCCTGTGCCCCTGTGTCCGTGTCCCTGTGCGCCTGTGCCCCTGTGCCCCTGTGTCCGTGTCCCTGTGCGCCTGTGCGCCTGTGCGCCTGTGCCCCTGTGTCCGTGTCCCTGTGCGCCTGTGTCCCTGTGCGCCTGTGCGCCTGTGTGCCTGTGTCCCTGTGCCCCTGTGTCCGTGTCCCTGTGTCCGTGTCCCTGTGCGCCTGTGCCCCTGTGTCCCTGTGTCCGTGTCCCTGTGCGCCTGTGCGCCTGTGCCCCTGTGTCCCTGTGTCCGTGTCCCTGTGCGCCTGTGCGCCTGTGCCCCTGTGTCCCTGTGCGCCTGTGCCCCTGTGTCCCTGTGCGCCTGTGCCCCTGTGCCCCTGTGCGCCTGTGTGCCTGTGCCCCTGTGTCCCTGTGCGCCTGTGCGCCTGTGCCCCTGTGTCCCTGTGCCCCTGTGCCCCTGTGTCCCTGTGCGCCTGTGTCCGTGTCCCTGTGTCCCTGTGCCCCTGTGTCCGTGTCCCTGTGCGCCTGTGTCCCTGTGTCCCTGTGCCCCTGTGTCCGTGTCCCTGTGCGCCTGTGTCCCTGTGTCCGTGTCCCTGTGCGCCTGTGCGCCTGTGCGCCTGTGCCCCTGTGTCCGTGTCCCTGTGCGCCTGTGCCCCTGTGCCCCTGTGCGCCTGTGCCCCTGTGCCCCTGTGTCCGTGTCCCTGTGCGCCTGTGCGCCTGTGCGCCTGTGCCCCTGTGTCCGTGTCCCTGTGCGCCTGTGTCCCTGTGCGCCTGTGCGCCTGTGTCCCTGTGCGCCTGTGCGCCTGTGTCCCTGTGCCCCTGTGTCCGTGTCCCTGTGTCCGTGTCCCTGTGCGCCTGTGCGCCTGTGCCCCTGTGTCCCTGTGTCCGTGTCCCTGTGCGCCTGTGCGCCTGTGCCCCTGTGTCCCTGTGTCCGTGTCCCTGTGCGCCTGTGCGCCTGTGCCCCTGTGTCCCTGTGCGCCTGTGCGCCTGTGCCCCTGTGTCCCTGTGCGCCTGTGCGCCTGTGCCCCTGTGCCCCTGTGCGCCTGTGCCCCTGTGCCCCTGTGTCCGTGTCCCTGTGCGCCTGTGCCCCTGTGCCCCTGTGTCCGTGTCCCTGTGCGCCTGTGCCCCTGTGCCCCTGTGTCCGTGTCCCTGTGCGCCTGTGCGCCTGTGCGCCTGTGCCCCTGTGTCCGTGTCCCTGTGCGCCTGTGTCCCTGTGCGCCTGTGCGCCTGTGTGCCTGTGTCCCTGTGCCCCTGTGTCCGTGTCCCTGTGTCCGTGTCCCTGTGCGCCTGTGCCCCTGTGTCCCTGTGTCCGTGTCCCTGTGCGCCTGTGCGCCTGTGCCCCTGTGTCCCTGTGTCCGTGTCCCTGTGCGCCTGTGCGCCTGTGCCCCTGTGTCCCTGTGCGCCTGTGCCCCTGTGTCCCTGTGCGCCTGTGCCCCTGTGCCCCTGTGCGCCTGTGTGCCTGTGCCCCTGTGTCCCTGTGCCCCTGTGCCCCTGTGCCCCTGTGTCCCTGTGCCCCTGTGCCCCTGTGTCCCTGTGCGCCTGTGTCCGTGTCCCTGTGTCCCTGTGCCCCTGTGTCCGTGTCCCTGTGCGCCTGTGTCCCTGTGTCCCTGTGCCCCTGTGTCCGTGTCCCTGTGCGCCTGTGTCCCTGTGTCCGTGTCCCTGTGCGCCTGTGCGCCTGTGCCCCTGTGTCCCTGTGTCCGTGTCCCTGTGCGCCTGTGCGCCTGTGCCCCTGTGTCCCTGTGTCCGTGTCCCTGTGCGCCTGTGCGCCTGTGCCCCTGTGTCCCTGTGCGCCTGTGCGCCTGTGCCCCTGTGCGCCTGTGCCCCTGTGCCCCTGTGCGCCTGTGCCCCTGTGTCCCTGTGCGCCTGTGCGCCTGTGCCCCTGTGCCCCTGTGCGCCTGTGCGCCTGTGCGCCTGTGCCCCTGTGCCTGTGTCCATGTGCCTGTGTCCCTGTGTCTCTGCCCCTGTGCCTGTATCCGTGTCCCTGTCCCTGTGCCTCTCTCCCTGTGCCTCTCTCCCTGTGCCTCTCTCCCTGTGCCTCTCTCCCTGTGCCTCTCTCCTCCCTGTGCCTCTCTCCCTGTGCCTCTCTCCCTGTGCCTCTCTCCCTGTGCCTCTCTCCCTTGTGCCTCTCTCCCTGTGCCTCTCTCCCTGTGCCTCTCTCCCTGTGCCTCTCTCCCTGTGCCTCTCTCCCTGTGCCTCTCTCCCTGTGCCTCTCTCCCTGTGCCTCTCTCCCTGTGCCTCTCTCCCTGTGCCTCTCTCCCTGTGCCTCTCTCCCTCTCTCTCTCCCTCTCTCTCTCCCTCTCTCTCTCCCTCTCTCTCCTCCCTCTCTCTCTCCCTCTCTCTCTCCCTCTCTCTCTCCCTCTCTCTCTCCCTCTCTCTCTCCCTCTCTCTCCTCCCCTCCCCTCTCTCTCTCCCTCTCTCTCTCCCTCTCTCTCTCCCTCCCCCTCTCTCCCCCTCTCTCCCCCTCTCTCCCCCTCTCTCCCCCTCTCTCCCCTCCTCTCCCCCTCTCTCCCCCTCTCTCCCCCTCTCTCCCCCCTCTCTCCCCCTCTCTCCCCCCTCTCTCCCCCTCTCTCCCCCTCTCTCCCCCCTCTCTCCCCCTCTCTCCCCCCTCTCTCCCCCTCTCTCCCCCTCTCTCCCCCCTCTCTCCCCCCTCTCTCTCCCTCTCTCTCCCTCTCTCTCCCTCTCTCTTCCCTCCCTCTCCCTCCCTCCTCTCCCTCTCTCTCTGCCTCTCTCTGCGCCTCTCTCTCTCTCTCTCTCTGCGCCTCTCTCTCTCTCTCTGCGCCTCTCTCTCTCTCTCTCTGCGCCTCTCTCTCTCTCTCTCTCTCTCTCTGCGCCTCTCTCTCTCTCTCTGCGCCTCTCTCTCTCTCTCTGCGCTCTCTCTCTCTCTCTCTGCGCCTCTCTCTCTCTCTCTGCGCCTCTCTCCTCTCTCTCTGCGCCTCTCTCTCTCTCTCTCTCTCTCTGCGCCTCTCTCTCTGCCTCTCTCTCTCTCTGCGCCTCTCTCTCTCTCTGCGCCTCTCTCTCTGCCTCTCTCTCTCTCTGCGCCTCTCTCTGCGCCTCTCACTGCCTCTCTCTCTCTGCGCCTCTCTCTCTGCGCCTCTCTCTCTGCGCCTCTCTCTCTGCGCCTCTCTCTGCGCCTCTCTCTGCGCCTCTCTCTGCGCCTCTCTCTGCGCCTCTCTCTGCGCCTCTCTCTGCGCCTCTCTCTGCGCCTCTCTCTGCGCCTCTCTCTGCGCCTCTCTCTGCGCCTCTCTCTGCGCCTCTCTCTGCCTCTCTCTCTCTCTGCGCCTCTCTCTCTGCGCCTCTCTCTCTCTCTCTGCGCCTCTCTCTCTCTCTCTGCGCCTCTCTCTCTCTCTCTGCGCCTCTCTCTCTGCCTCTCTCTCTCTCTGCGCCTCTCTCTGCGCCTCTCACTGCCTCTCTCTCTCTGCGCCTCTCTCTCTGCCTCTCTCTCTCTCTGCGCCTCTCTCTCTCTCTGCGCCTCTCTCTCTCTCTGCGCCTCTCTCTCTCTCTCTGCGCCTCTCTCTCTCTCTCTGTGCCTCTCTCTCTCTCTCTGCGCCTCTCTCTCTGCCTCTCTCTCTCTCTGCGCCTCTCTCTCTGCCTCTCTCTCTCTCTGCGCCTCTCTCTGCCTCTCTCTCTGTCTCTCGTTTTTATCTTAACTGCCCTATACCTACACCGAAATAACCTATTCTGCTTTCTTCCGGATCTGACTCAAGTTTCACGCGGGGGACATCGGAAGACAGGTAGGAAACACCTCCCCTGCAGTATAGTACCTTGAGGGACTGCGGATCAGGTAAGATTCCAGGCGGGATTGCTGCTTTGGAAATCAAGAGGGGCATCCTGACACTGGTTAATGGGTTCAGAAGTCATTCACATCTGGCTTTTTTAGTTTTTATTTTCGTTTTGTGAGACACACACACACACACACACACACACACACACACACACACACACACACACACACACACACACACACACACACACACACACTACTTTTCAAAATAAACCTACGTTTCTATGAAAATGTAAGTTTTTTTTTTTTTTGCGGCCCACCTAGACTTAAACCTTGTTTATTTGGCCCTTGTTAGCATTTGAGTTTGACATGCTTGCTGTAGGACTTAAATATAACTGAGAAGTCTGCCCTGTCCTTCAATGCAATGCAAACCCTACATAGACTGTAAATACAGATAGAGGACAGAGTGGTTAGATAAAGATCGATGGCCCCTGCGTTTTAGATTAAGATCTCCCATTTAGATACAACGATTGTATAATAATAACCCCATACATCAATAATGTTTAGAATATGAGGCCATGTAATATGAATGCGGCAATGTTCCTTGTGGATCACAGGAATGCCAAGCCGCCGATCAAACCTCCCAGGACTGGCCAGACTGACCCAGTGATGTCAGTCCTACATTAAACAACTATGTAACTACACAAGACAAGACAACTTTTACAACTTTTTTAGTCAAATCTTGCATGCAACAATCTTTTTAGACGATACTATACAAAGTATTTCAACCATAAAAGGTTTTCACAGGTGCAGCGACCGGCAGGTTGAAATTAAAAAAAGGTACATAATCGTATTTGTGTAGAATCTACTCGATTTAAAATTGTGCAAAATTATGCAATGCGTTATTTTTATTTTAAGCCTTACAGGTCCATAATCCTGAAAAATGCTACATGAAAATCCCTTCCCACAGATCCTTCTCTCTTCCAGTTCAGTTTCTTAGGCTGCGCTTATAGTGCCTTGCGACGCTACTCCAAAACAAAAATCAATTGACTCCGTCGCCAGTGCCGGCTAAATTTGATTTTTTAGAGACAGTTGCCACATGTGACCGTCTCTAAACCAATCAAATTGCGAGGCCCGCCCCCTTTAGTGACGTCACTGCTGACAGTCGCTAAAAACAAATTATAACTTTCGCTGGTGGCGACAGCATCGGTCGCGTCACCAGCACTATAAGCGCGGTCTTATTTGCTGGCTGAAAGGACAAGCAATCTTGAAGCTTGTATAAAATGTAATAAACATTTTAGACATATATTGCAATGTTGAAAGTGCGCAAAGTTTTTTTTTTTTTTTACTAAAAAAATAACAAGACCCCTATTTGGTGTGCTTTCTCTATTTATATATGAAGCCCTAACATACCTCCATTACAAGCTGGTGAGCACGCGAGACCAAAGTTAGACCATTGGCATGGTTAAAGGTTTCAGAAATATCCTGTCCAAATGTGTAGCCAGCCCCTCGTGGAGAAATACCCCAACCGCCACGGTCATCAGGATCAGACCACAACAAGTCACACATTGGTCCCTGCAAAAAAAAATTTTTTGTAAATAACTTAAATGACAGGTTTTATATACTTCAGCAGAAAATACTCCACATAAAAGTTCTTTAATGTTACAGGTACACATGGGATGGGGACAACATTTCCTCCAACATACTTCCACTAATAGGCCATTTGGGATGCACAATTTATCTTGTGGCACTACTCCAGAAGATGACTTGTCACAATGTCAGTAATTATCCTTAAGTCTCATAGGGTTAATGAGTAGCTAAACCTCTCAGCATAGATGTTTCTCATGTTTTTCTCATATACTGTACAATCAGAACTTTTGTGGAAATCTAGAATCAAGGGATCTTATTCAAATCGAACCCTGCCATTAAAGTCCATGAGTATCAGTATCAGTCAGAGCTTCGGACATTGGGGTCCTTAGAGTTTACAGATCATTTGAAGAGTATTAATTTGCATTAAAAAAAATCTAAATATTCGGAGTCCCCAAATCCGTGATTTGTTGAAATAAGCAATTTTACATCAATTTATTGTATTCCATATGCATTTCTGAATCTACTATATGCTCTTCATTTACAGAAACCCTGGGTTCCAGATTCATCATTTTATTTAATTAGGGGTCTAATGAGTACATGGACAAAAATCCTCCACATGCCCATTTACAGATTATGTAAAATCATATTATCCTGTAGAACACATTGAAGTTATAAGTGCACCTAAACACATACCTCATGAGGAACTTCCTGCAAGCGATCCAAAGCTCGAATGTGATCAAGCGTATCTATAGATGGAGACAAGCCACCATGGAGACAGAAAATCTGAAATGAAACAAAAAAAATTTAAAAAAATTACAGCGGGGATTTGAATGTTATTTTTAAGCACATCCAATGCACACAGAAAAACTACCCGATCATCATGCCATCCTGCAATTCCAATTGTGGGGAGGAAAGAAGTCTGAAGTCTTACAGCAAAATGAATAATAAACAATATATACATTTAATATTGGATTATACATTCATAACTGAAATACTGTATTATGAATTTAAGTAGTATGTGTTAATATTGGATTCCTTATTCTATATTTGCCGGTTTTGTGGTTGTGCTAGTCATTATGCTTCGTGGATATATTTGATTAAAAAAAAGAGAACTATAAAAAAAAACTGAAATACAGAGGACCAGTACGTTTGTTTAACCATGGTTAGAAATGTTGGATGATCTGCTCACGAGCAGGCCGTCTTTCCTTATAGAATAGGGCCCTGCTTTTTGGCGTTGCGCTAACACAGCGGTTTTATAAATAAATGTTTCCTGACTTCACCAATGTATTTTTTATTAGCAAACATGAATAAGATTGATTTCATTGGGGTGCTGCCTGTCACAGAGACAGTGCTTTGGTGCGTGCACCCCAGCGTCCGTTACACCCACCCCCCCAGTGCACGAGTTGCGTCATGCATCCCAACCTCTCGCTCGCGCCCCCTCCCCCTTTCCTCCTCGGTTCCTACCAAATCCCTTCTTGGCTCACCTCCGTTTGCTTTCGGAATGCTGCATTCTGGGACGGAGTACGAGGAAGGAGGGACGGAATGTCACAGGTGAATAAAGCATTTGTGCTATACGTTCTGCTTTTTGGCTGGGATCTGAAACCTAACCCGCCGTGTTAGTGGGGCCCTACTGTATGCAGTAACCTTAAGGCACTTTTCTTGAATTTACCTCCTGGTCTACCAAAGGTGTCTTGCATTCGCCCACACATCAACATAATAAAGAAAACAGACAGCCAAGGTGTAATGTCGTCAAAATATCTCTGCTGTATTTTATATCACCATATTTTGGGGCAAACAGATCAAAAACCAACGTTTCAGGGGGTAGCCCCACCCTTTGTCAGGTGTGTACAAAACAGGTGTGACCTAGGACTTCTAAAACACACTCATGTTGCCATAAAGTTTGCTAAACCCAGGCGTCTACTGATCTGTGTGTCTATTACTGTTTGATTTCGAGTGCTGTTTGTATCAAGCGTTGAGTTAGGACCAGGAGGAGTTGGAACAAGGAAGGTGTGAAACAAGGTATAGTATATTGAAGTACAGTTAATTGTTAATACTCATAACGCCATAGTTGCAACAATGAGCAGGATTGAAAATGCCACTCAATGCACATTTTGCCACATGTATGTGCACTTGGAGCAGCTGTTCCAGGGAGCACAACGCTGTGAAAAGTGTGAGCAGGTGGTCTCTTTGGAGTCTCAAAATGTTGATCTGAAGAGGAAACTTGCAATATTAAGGGACATTGACAATCTTGAAAGGAGTTTAATGATCACTGAGCAAGCTCCCTGGCTGGGACTAGTGGTGCAGATGGTGGAGCTGTCAATGAGGAACAGGAAGAGGTAGGTAGCTGGGTAACAGAAGGGGAAGAGGAATAGGCAGGTCAGTTCTAAGCTGACCCATCCCAACAGATTTGCCATATTGAGGAAAGATATTGGGAGTGTCTGGGCAGGAATGGCAAGGCTGGGGGAGACCGATTCCTCAAGCAGCTAGGGGAATAGTTCCTCCCGCACAGAGGGGACTCTGGATCCTCAGAGGCCAAGAAAGATTGTGATGGTGGGGGACTCCGTTATTAGAAAGGTAAATAGGGCAATCTGTTGCCTTGACCGCATGAACCGAACAGTGTGTTGTGTCCCAAGGGCTCGAGTTCAGCACATTGCAGATCGGGTAGACAGATTGTTGGGAGGGGCTGAGACTGACCCAGCGGTCTTGGTACATGTTGGCACCAATGACAAAGTTAGAGACAAATGAAGGGTCCAAAAAAAAAAAAAAAAAAATCTTTCAGGGATCTAGGCCAAAAGCTTAAGGCAAGAACCTCCGGGGTAGTATTTTCTGAAATACTACCAGTGCCATGCGCTACCAAAGGGAGAATGTCGGATATTAGAGAGGTCAATGCATGGCTTTAAAAAAAAAAGTGTACGAAGGAGGGTTTGGGGCTTTTAGCGAACTGAAACTCCTTTTCTGAGAGGTGCTATCTTTATGATAGGGATGGATTGCATTTCAATAAGGAGGGATCTTTTGTGCTAGGGGGAGAATTTTAAACTAGGTTGGAGATTTTAAACTAGGATGGAGGGGGAAGGTCAAGAAACAGAAACAAAATAGAAAAGATAAGGATGGGGAAATAGCAAGGGGTAATGGAGGCAAGTGGGAGTTTGGCAAATGGCGACACCCATATTAAAGTTAATTTAGAGGGTTATTTTCTTTTTTTGGAAGGATCGAGCAAATAGAAGAGGAGGTGGAGTGTGCTTATATGTTAAACCGGATCTAAAACCTATTATAATTTCTTGTTTATGAAGGGAATTATGAAAATGTAGAAATTAGAAGTGAAGGTAAAAAATAGAAAGAAAATGTTTGTAGGAATATACTATAAACCAAGGGAGAGCAATCTTATTTCCCTGCGCCCTCCTGTTCTCAGCGCGCCCCCTCCCTCCTCCTATACCGTGGTTCCAGGCGTCTTGGCGGCACGTTGCCATAGCAACACGTCTCCAGATGCGGCTGAACCATGGTAAGTAAGGTTTACAGAGGCCTTCGCCGCTCCCCCGGCACTAATTTAAGTGCCTTCGGGAAACGCGCGGAGCCTCTATAAACCCCGCGGCCTCCCCTGAGGCTGCTATAAACCACCAAATATGAGAGAAAGAGAGAGAGAGAGAGAGAGAGAGAGAGAGAGAGAAGGGATGCGCAAACTTACCCCCCCCCCCGCGTGCTCTCCTCACCAACTCACGCCCCCCTCCTTCCTTGTCTTGTGCGTCAAATGACGCCGCGGGGTTGCAGGAGACAAAGTAGGAGACATTGCATAGGCCTCACGCGATCCCCCATTTCATTTAAATGCCGTGGCCAACCGCTGCGCCCTCCTCTGAAAAATCTTGCGCCCCCCACATTACTTCTCCATCTCTCTCTATCTCAGAGGTGCGTAATCAAAACTAGGTCATTTTTGCATAACGGTTGATTTTAATTATCCAGACAGACTGGGGCAATAAGATTAGCAATATAACAAAAGGAAACAGGTTTTTGGGGGGTGCTTAAACACAATTACATGATCCAAATTATTAAGGAGAGAAAGGGCTGGAGAGCCTGAAACGCGTTAAGGAATTGTTCTTTATGTTAGTCTCTTTTTTGTTTTTTAGTATGTGATTCAATAAACCTTTTTTATTTTTTGTACCTCTGGTGAGTTGATCGGTGCTTTTTTTGGTTCCTGCTGTTGTACCAATTTGTTTTTTGAATCTACTATTCCACGATTGGAGTGACGCACTTCCGTAGCGCAGGTTCCGGCTATTCGCATCACGGGAGAACGCCGACAGGAGACGGGCACCTCCACGTCGTCAGCCTGGAGCTTTCCCGGACGCTGAGGCTCCAGTCATTGCCACGGCTTCAACACGCGGGATCGCAAACGCTATACCAACAAGGATTCAGGTATCTACATTTATACCTCTGGATATGATGGGATGCAGAAGTTAGGACTGAGAAACACATGCCAATTGAGTCACTAGGGGCATAGTTTAAGGCTGGCTCCAGTTTCTCTGGCAATTCTCTTAATTTGTCCATCTTTCCCTTCCAGTCAGTATCCTTATACTACATGCAATGTTTTTTTGCCTATGATTTCATACCTGAATTGCTACGGATTTAGAACCACATTGGACTTTCTATACACTTCATATTTTTTTCATTTGAGTCTCTCAGATATTGTCTCAGAGTCTCTATATTGCTATTTTTGGAGCTGGGAGTAGTTATTTACATAAAATTAATAAAGTGGATGGATAATCTGATTTATGCGGAGAGGCTAGCGAAACTAGATTTGTTTACATTAGAAAAGATCTAAGAGGGGATATGATCACTACTGTACAGGCATACCCCGCATTAACGTACGCAATGGGACCGGAGCATGTATGCAAAGCGAAAATGTACTTAAAGTGAAGCACTACCTTTTTCCACTTATCGATGCATGTACTGTACTGCAATTGTCATATACGTGCATAACTGATGTAAATAACACACGTGTAACAGGCTCTATTGTCTCCCCGCTTGCGCACAGCTTCGATACAGGTAGGGAGCTGGTATTGCTGTTCAGGACGTGCTGACAGGCGCATGCGTGAGCTGCCGTTTGCCTATTGAGCGATATGTACTTACTCGCGAGTGTACTTAAAGTGAGTGTCCTTAAACCGGGGTATGCCTGTATATACAAATATATTCAGGAACAATACAAGGAGCTTTCAAAATAACTATTGATCCAAAGGGGAGTACAAATGACACGGGGTCATCGCTTGAGGTTGGAAGAAAGGAGATTTCACCAGCAAAATGTAATCTGATTGCCAATTCTTGGACTGGTGAAAAATGTGAGAAAGCCCTGTAGGAGTAGGGGTTAAATAAAGCATATGCTTTTGTAGCTAGACAGTTTTACAATGTAACCGTCGCATCATTATGGCTACTTTAGCAACTAAATAAAAAGTATACCGTATAAATAATCAGAGGTTGCCATTCCTCACTATGGCAACAATGCGATACAATCAAAGGATACAATGTGGCTGTTCTAAATGTTGGCTGCAAACTTCGATGAGCAATACTAAAAATATAACAATACACGTATACAGGGACACTGATTTTAATGTGGATTTGTTTCAATTTGTTAGGCTGCTACAACTAAAAATGTGCTTTTCTAATAGCGAAAGATCAAGAAATATACATGAAGAGGTTAATATCTCTCTTAGAAAGAATTGATTTTGTACCTATAATGTCTAATAGTTTTCTGGGCACCTTTACCAATATGGCACTTGCAGATACAGAAAAACTTAGGGACATAAGCAACAATAATAAAAAAAAAAAAATCACAAAGAAAAAACCTAGTGCTAAAAAAAAAAAAAAGGCACAAAAAGGGAGGTGGCTACTGTGCTGATGGACATGGAAGCAATACGCAGTTATCTATTCCTGAACATTACTGTCACCTACAGCTTGACACCACTTTGGAACATAAGTAAAATAGACATTCTTAGAGGGATCATTTATAGAAGGAATCATTAATGATGAAAACAGAAAACACTTAACAACTGATCACACTATAAGGACGGTGGTATATCTGCCCCCTAAAGTACATTCAAATGTGACTAACCCACCATAGAAACCAATACTCTTAGGAATGGGGGTCTCCCTCTCAACCCCTGAATAAATATATTGATGTTTACATTCAACCAATTGTAAAAAGATTACCAACATGCTTAAAGGATACCACTGAGTTTTTTTTACATAGATTAGTTTTAGTGGATAATTTAAATGGCAATTAAATACCATGCACTATACTGTAGATGTACATACACATCTATACCTCACTGGTAAAAAATACAATATACACAAGAGGCATTTCTTAAAGAAAAACATCAAGGTGTGATGTTTTCTATAGAACTACTTACATTTGACCTGGAAAACTTTTATTTAATATGGAATTTGTCCTTAAAAAACAGGGACCAGTAATGGGGGCCAAAAGGGCCCCCGTGTATGCCAATATTGTGAATATAATAGAGAATAGAATCTTAGAATGTGCTCAAAAGTGACACTTTTATTTGCTGTAAGGTGGAGGGTTATGTCACGGTTTTTACTCACCAGAACTTATACAAGGTGTTTTTAGAAAGCTACATTTTCAGCCACATATTAAAATCTGGTTTAGATATGTGGACGAGATCTTTGAGTTGGAAGTGACGATCAGGGAAGCAAATACTATGCACAAGATTTACTATGGAAGTGAATAGTAAAATAATAAATGTTTAAGACGTGACAGTGAGTAAAATGGTGCCTATATACTCACATTATACTAACCAACGATTCGTAACATGTGGTTATTGTCCAGTTTTCACCAAGGGTACTATACAAGGATTACCCAGAACCCAAATTATTGCAGGTTAGATGCATAGTTGGAAAAAAATGTTGTATGGTGCTCTAAAAACAAATGCAGTATGAAAAACTCCAAAATATAAGCAAAGTCTTAAGTGGAGTACCCCTCCAATAATGACTGGATTGGATAAAGCTGTCCCCAAACGATGTCTAGCTGGTACAATGAAAATCCCACATACACTGAAGTAAGGAAAAACACACACCTGCCGGTGTCCAGCATGAATAGAACACATATAGATATACACATATACACACACACACACACACACACACACACACACACACACACACACACACACACACACACACACACACACACACACACAAAAGGGAGACATAAGCACAATAGATCCTGAAGCCAAGTCAGAGGTAAATAACAGTGGAATGGACTTACATGGGTAACAGTTCCTCCAGATGAAGTGAGAACCAAACACATCCACTGTCCAGGGGTGCAGTGTGCCTCCGTCAGGTAGATTCAAGGAGCAGGAGGGAGAAAAAACCGGGCACTACATCCAGTGCTTGCTGGCAAGAAACCCAAGGATGCCGTCCCACGATAAAAAATAAAGTTTAATGGACAGATGAAACGAACAGCACACCTACGTGTTTCGGGCTGTTCACGTTTAGATGCATAGTTGGAGATGACAAATCATTGCTATTTATTGTTATCATAACTGTGCCGAGGACATACTTTAAAACAAGAGGTAATTCCATGTATTACTTCCTGGAAAAACATTTGAAATTTAAATTTGGCAAGAGAGCAGATGAGATGATAACTTTGCTGACAATGGAGTGACTAGTGAGAAGATATTATTCGTCTCAACCATTGCTACAAATTCTAACATCTAGAGTCCCATTCTTAAACATCTTTACCAAAGGGACCCAACGTATGGGAGTTTCGCTAGAGAAAGACTGCTGTTCTCACATAAGAGTGGGAAGATTATAGATAGTACTGTAGTAATGGGAGATTGCAACACCACAAAACCTGTGATGGAGTGGCAAATACTTCAAAAGATTAAAGTACCAGAGAAAGGAGGGGATACATTGGATTTATTGTTACATTGGGAACTGTTCTCGATAGTATGATTAAATACATTGCAACCAAAACGGGGTAAGGAGGAAAATTATAGATTTTTCCTCAGGTTTTAGGCTCATATTCACTTCTTATATTTTTAGTATCGCTCGAAGCTTGCATTTAGATTTGGTGTTGTATCCTTTGTTTGTATTGCATTGTTGCCATAGTGAGGAAGGCCAGTCATTATGATAATTTATATGCTGTTATTTAGTTGCTAACGTAGCCATATTGATGAAAATTAGTTATATTGCAAGACTGTTTGCCTATAATCTGGATACTGCATTTCCATTGCGTGTATATTATTTTGCACATGTGGTTTTGCATGGTGGTTCTTGTATATACCTTGGATACTACTTTTAATTATTGCCCTTTCTCCCCCTCATGATATAAGTATATGGTATATACTTCGTAAACGACATCTCTTCATCTTTTATAAGGTAAGGAGCGATGCGTTGTGGAGGCCAGCGGCAGGATGTTCAATACGTCTCTAGTGATTCCGCGCCATTGATCTCGATTTAGGGCGGCTTTTTGGGCTTCGTCTACTGTGAAGTGGAGCGGTTTGAGATCTTGCGCCACCTGGTTCGACCACGTTTTCTTTGGAGCATTTCGGTCCACTTTCCAGCCTATGGGTCGTGTGGTGTTGAGGCACTGGTATGGTAGTCTGGTGATGTCCATACGGCAGACGTGGCCAAACCACCAAAGTCTTTGTTGCCTAATGTACTGGTCGATTGTGGATTGGTTTCGACAGGCTAACCGTACAACTTCATTTTTTCATCGATCTCGTAGCATAATATGGAGTATGTTACGTAGACATCTTAGTTGGAATCGTTCAAGTAGCTTCATACAGCTTTTGACTAGTGTCCATGTTTGAGCCACACAATAAAATGGTGCGTATTGAGGAGTTAAATCGCATTTTTGTTACATTTGTCACGTCCTGCTGGTTACAGGAGGCGAATGCTGCAGTGGCGCTACCGATGCGGCTGTTGATGTCGTTCGTAGCTGCTATGCTTTGACCATCAATAATAGACCCTAGGTATTTGAATGAGTCCCCTCGCTCGATTGGGTTGCTGTCCAGTTGAAGTTGAATCTGTTGGGTACCGGTAAATATGTATTTCGTCTTTTCCGTATTTATGGATAATCTGAGTTTCTTTGCATTGGCTTGCATGTCGTTCAAAGTTTCTTGTGCCTCTTGGGCTGTATCAACTAAGAACACGATGTCATCTGCGTATACATGATCCGTGAGACAAAACTCGCTTCCCACTTGTACACCAGGCCTGTCTTTAAATGTTTTTCTGAGAATCCAATCCATGTAATATTGAATGCATAGGCGATATTATGCAACTTTGTTTGAATCCCGTGGATATGGAGAATGGCACGGATATGTTGCCCATGTGTTTGACTCTGCTAGTACCTCCTTCATAAAAAGCTCTTGGCACATTGAGTGTGGCAGTGTTTGAGGCTCGGGGAGCCATGCCGTCCTCGGGCGCTCCCCGCTCACCGGTTCCGGCTCTCCCCGCCTGTTCCTCCGGTGTCCATCAATGCCCTGGCACGCGCACCCACTCCTGCCTCTTAAAGCTGCAGTTCATTCTTTTTTTTTTTTTTTTTTTTACATTTATTTTTTTACTTCAATAGTTTCATGTGTGCAATCTCTAATTACCTAAAGAACAGTATAGCTGCAGCTCAATTCGTTTTCCATGTATTGATAGGTCGAAATTTGGTGACATATTAAAAGCTGGCATTTGTTTATAATCTGCTTGACTGGCAGTGGAAGCTCATGAATATTCATGAGCATTCCTGCACTGACAAGTGCTAGAGGGAGGGCAGGGCTGACAAAGAGGTGTGCCAGAGCTTGTGACAGGACATGAAGGGGCAGTGCCTTAGCAAATGGCTGTTAAAATAGAATACAAGAAAATTGGTCTTTCAAAGTTGTTTTTTTAAAAACAGAAAATGCTAAAAGTATTTTTTCTTACTACAGAACTGATTTATTAAAAAAAACACACATGCAGGATATTGACTGAACTGCAGCTTTAAAGGCATACCGCCTCAAGGACGGCAGACGCACGCACGCGCTGCTCTCTCTAGCTCCACCCCAGGGAGCTCACCTGAATCTGCTTACCCTGCTTCATATCTGAGCTTCACATATGCACACACCCCCACACTGCGTTCTCCCATTGGACTCTCTCACCTACATATGCTCAGCTGTGTCACTGGCACTTTGGCGGAGCATAGAACCAGTTACTGTTCTCATCATTCTCTGCCTTCCTAAAACTGTCTTGTTTTGCAGTCCTGCTCCTGTGTACCAACCCGGCTTCCTCCTCGACTACTCTGAACTCCTGGCATCTGACCTCAGCTACGGCATTGACCACTCCGCTCTCTCCGCACCTGACCTTGACTTACGGTAATACGACTACGTCCCCCTCTCCAACCCCAGACTGGGCTAACAGTACCTTATCTGTACCTCTCCTACCCCGGTACGGCTATCCAGACCAATCTACACTCAAGATGTGCCCTCGTGGCTGTTGGTGGCGTCATATCCATTCCCACCTCAGCACCGTGGTCCTGCCTAGTTTGTGATGAGCATAGCGTAACAATGTGGTACCGTATCAGCTTTGTGGGAGCACTCATTTGCATATTACTTCTCGGTTTACGAAACATTGTGGCAAAATGATAGTATATACCTGTTTTGTATGCTGCCCAACATTTTTTTTTCTGTTTGCAACAAAATACGGTGAAATAAAATACAGCACAGAGATGTTTAAACGACATTACATTTTGTGAGCGGCTGCATGTTTTTTTTTATTACGTTGATGTATGGGCGAATGCAGGACGCCTTTGGCAGACCAGGAGGTAAATTCAAGAAGAGTGCCTTCAGGTTACTGCGTATAAGGAAAGAAAGCCTGCAAGTGAGCAGATCATCCAACATTTTTAACAGAGTGGTTAACTAAACTCACTGGTCCTCTGCATTTCAGATTATTTAGTTAATAGTTCTCTTTTATCAAATACATTGTTTTTATTTTTTACTTTTAACCAGTCTACAAATCTAGATATAGATATAGATTTTTTTTTTTTATAGAATGCTATTGTTAAACTATTTTACTACAAAGTTCCTATATAAAACGCATTTAGCTCAAATAGAAATATTAGGCTCCAAGAATTAACCCAAAGTATTACATAAAGTGCACGGATATACCGTATAAGGCACATATTTTTTGTTAGCGTGTGACAAATAGCAGCAAATATTAAATACACAAGGCTAATTGATTGCATACTTAAACTATATACTTGACATTTAAAAACAAAACAGTTTAGTGTCTGTTTGATAAAACAAACAAACTAGCATAAAGCAAGGCTCATGAGACTTTATATTGTAAACAATATACCAATTATAATCTGGCAATTATTGAACTCAACACATTGTTACAAATAGTTACACGTGAGCCAAACGCCAACATTACACGAGTCATGGGGAAACATACAGTATGCAATAGTGAGTTACCATGTTGAGAAACATGTTGGATTAACGCAGCCCACAAGACCAACTGTGCTACAGGGGTGCGCAAACTTTTTTTTTTTGCTGTTGTGCGCTCATGCTCTCAGCCTTTAACAAAATATCAGGCTTAAAAATTAATAACTCCAAATTCGAAGCACTAAATATCAATCTCCCAAAAGAAGTGGAAAAAATTATAGCGTCTAACTTCAACTTCAGGTGGCAACACAAATGTATTAAATATTTGGGCGTGAACATTGCTAACAACTCCAAATCACTTTATTAAGTGAACAACCCTAACCTACTCAAAACCCTTAGAGAGGACATTAGGATATGGTCAGGGTTTAATATCTCCTGGATTGGGAAAATACACTGCATATAGATGAATTTGCTTCCACATATCTTATACCTCTTTCAAACACTGCCAATACCAATAATAAAGATATATCCTCTCTCCAGTCACTAATTACCAGGTTTATTTGGAATTATAAAAAACCAAGGATAAGCAAAAAGATTCTCACAAGACCAAGTATGACTGGAGGACTAGCATTGCCATGTTTGTGGTCATACCACAAAGCGTCCCACTCAGCCAATTAATCCAATGGCACTAAGAACCAGGTCTTAAGTGATGGACAGAAATAGAAAACTCAGTATGCCACCCAGTGGACTTAAACCTTCTACTCTGGCTCTCTGGTAAAGAAAGAGAACAAATGGGTTTTATGCGACCTACCATGTGTAACTCACTAAAGGTCTGGGATGCCACAAAATTTCGATTTGCACTAACATCCAAAAATTCCCTCCTATTCTAAAAAAAACAGAATTCACCTCAGGGCTAGAATATAATAATTTCTCAACCTAGACCTGAGCAGGAATCTCAAGATTAAGAGACTTTGGCGCCGAAGGAGATATTAAGCTATTTGACCAAATCAAAACAGGACATCCCGAACTTAGATTTTTTTAGATACCTTCAATTAGGCACATTCTACGGTAAGATACACCCATCAGGTCCCCTAGCCAACTTTGAGAAACTTTGCCTGACAGACACAAGCACGCAGGGGCTGATATCCCAACAACATACAGAACTAACATACACAAATGACAAAGCAGTGATAAAACTAAAATGTATGTCTCAGTGGGAGGAGGATTTAGGCGAGTAGCTAGAAACGTGGAACCAAACATTTCGGACGGTTGACAGGAGCTCTATATGCACCACCCTAAAGGAAAACGCTTACAAAGTATTCACTAGATGGCATCTCACACCTCAGAAATTATCCAATTATTAACCGGGATACTCACCATTCTACCCTAAAGGGTGTGGAGCCCAAGCCACAATGCTACATATGTGGTGGTCCTGCCCACAAGTAGCCTTCCACTGGAGGAAAATAAGAAACTGGTTGAGAAGGATACTGGGTCCAGATGTACCATTTGACCCATGGTTATTCCTGCTCAATAGACCGACCCAGGGAATTCCCGGAACTGATCTTGCTCTCATTAGCCACTTTACAACCGCCACTAGATGTGAAATAGCCACGGAATGGAAAAAAAAAAACATACCTCAAATATCTAATATAAGAAATAGGATTTGGTATATATGCCAAATGAAAAAATTGACTAGTATATTAAATGACTCGGGCACAACATTTCAGAAAACTTGGCAACCCTGGCTAGCCCAGTCAGACATCCAGGGTATAAACCCCTCTTCAATTATGACATAAGGGAACTACTGATTGCTCTCCCCCGGTAGGGAATAAATTAAGCCCGGAGTTGAATGTTACCTCGCGGAGACATAACCCTCACAGTAACATCCAGTAAGAAATTCGATTACGAGAGAGAGGACACCATAGAACCAAGAACCCCCCCACCATCCCTCCCTCCCCACGGTGTGTACCCACCTCCTTTTTCCTGTTTTTCTCATTACCAACAAATCACAGATTTACAGCAATATGTAACTGTGTGTCCTTGCATGTAAAATTATGTTTTCAATACAACTTAAGTTATAAAAAAGAAAAATGACCATGGCTGCATGTTTGACAGATACAGATAGCAAACACTATTTCCAATTTCCTGTGCATGTGTTAGTGGTTGAAAGAAATGAACACCTTGTGTTGTGGTAGCCAAGTATATCTAACCACATGCATGCTCACAGACAATGGATTATATTACAAATTAAAGATAAGAAACTAAAAAGGTAACCCAAGTGCTCGAAAAGGCCAATCAGTTTGAATCACTGTACAGCAAAGAAAAGAGTAAATTCATCATCATCAAACCACTATTTAATAATCTCAGCAAGACACACAAACTGGACCATCTACCTTCCTAGACAAAGGCTCTGTGCACGTAGTGAAAATCTTTGGACATTCTGCAATATATTATATACAGTATATATATATATACACATATATACATACATATACACACACACACACACACACACACACACACACACACACAGTGGTTGACAAATCACAAAAAAATCTGCTCGCCACGCAAATGTATAGGTTTGTCGAACACTGTGTATATATATATATATATATATATATATATATATATATATATATATATTTTAGAGAAAAAGAGAAAAGAAGCGCCCGATCCTTGTGTAAAATCAGATGAACAAAGTTTTAATATCTCATGGACAAGACAAATGCACACTTACAATTTGTCTGATAAAATAAAGCATGTTATGGGACCTGCCCATGCACCAACTGAGGACTCCTCGGTCTCTTCTTTGTGTGTGAGTGTCAGTATTGGCTCCAAAAAAGATGTTGCTGTCAGCTGCTGTCTCCAGGGGAGTAATCCTTAGTGTTTGTGAGCACTCAATCTCCACATGCAGCCGCCATTTAGCCTTTCTTCTCACACTTGAAACCGGAAAAAAATCTTCAGGCAAGTCCTTGCCTCCTCACGTTGGTGCTGGGAGCTGGGATATCTGGCAGTGAGCCTACGGTGACAGGGCAGCTCCCAGCACCAGCGTGAGGAGGCAAGGACTTGCCTGAAGATTTTTTTCCGGTTTCAAGTGTGAGAAGAAAGGCTAAATGGCGGCTGCATGTGGAGATTGAGTGCTCACAAACACTAAGGATTACTCCCCTGGAGACAGCAGCTGACAGCAACATCTTTTTTGGAGCCAATACTGACACTCACACACAAAGAAGAGACCGATGAGTCCTCAGTTGGTGCATGGGCAGGTCCCATAACATGCTTTATTTTATCAGACAAATTGTAAGTGTGCATTTGTCTTGTCCATGAGATATTAAAACTTTGTTCATCTGATTTTACACAAGGATCGGGCGCTTCTTTTCTCTTTTTCTCTAATAGGTACTGTGGGAGTTCGGTGAGCCCAAGAAGAAGCAGCCTGGACCTTTTGCAAATCAACTTATCATGGACACATGTGGACTTAAGTATTTTTAATATTTACTGCATTTATGGGTTCATAATCGTGTATTGAATTTTTCCTTGCTTATCACATGAACCCATTTTTTTATATTTGCATTTTTTAGTTAAGTCCCAGTGACACTCAGTGTCATTTTTACCCACATTAATTGGCAATATCTCTTTTATTGGCTTTTTTTTATTTTTATTTTTATATGTTATGCACACTTCTTTTTTGCTTTTGTGTTTTTATCTAATAGTCACTTTTAGTTTTTCCTGCCAGAATACATTTAGTTATTTTCACACCACTGTTTATTGGGCATATTTGCCTGGTGCAAATTCTTGCCACATCTATCAGGGCTGCAGCAATTTAGGTGTAGTGTGTGAAGGGCGCTGTCTATATTTTCTGTCAATATATATATATATATATATATATATATATATATATATATATATATATATATATATATATATATATATATATATATATATATATATATATATATATATATATATATATATATATATATGAGTCTTGCTCAGAATTTCTTGTTGCTTGAGTAATAGTTATACACTAATGTGTCATTCTGCAGCCCACCATTTCATATAAGTTTAGTCTTTAGATACTGATTCCTAAGCCTGCTATCTAGAAAGTACATTATTTACACAAGATTGACTGATCCACATATTTCTAACATAGTACAGAACAGTACCTCGTTAATAAAATTTGCACTCATCTTAGACAAGTTACAAATACATTTTATATATTAAATACATACCTGACCATCTACTAAAGCGGTTAATGGTAGGTAATCAAAAAGATCAGTGAAATACTTCCACACATTTGCATTTCCATACTTTCGTAGGCACTCATCATAAAAACCATAGACTTGTGTGATTTGTCGACTCTCATGGTTGCCTCTTAATATTGTGATACGCTCTGGGTAGCGCACCTGCAAAAGAAAAAGATGCAGATATTTTTGGACTCAAGAGTTTACATTTATGCATTATTAAGTACATCATTCAAGAAGCGGATGAAATACTTAAAACAAGGATGTACGTCTAAATGTATTTTTTTCATATAAATAACGTGTGTACGTGTGTGTACGTGTGTGTGTGTGTGTGTGGAGTGAGTGTGTGTGTATGTGTGTATGTGTGTATATATGTGTGTATATGTAAAAAAATATATTATATGTATACATACATATATACATACATATACATATATTTATATATATATATATATATACACACACACACACACACACACACACACACGTTTTAAGTTATGGTGGGTGAAAAAGGCAACACGAAACCTCCACCGAATTGCATATAGCAAATAAAAAAATCACTTGTGAGCACATTCACATGTCTTGGGCAGGTCTGCAACCCTGCATTTCACCATTATCACCCAGCATACAGCGCTTCCACTGCAGCAAGGGATTCTGGGAAATGACATGCAAATGAGCACACGTGTCACCTTTTGTCTGAAAACCCATTGTTACATGGAGCCCATATAAGCTAATGGTCGCTGTTAACACAGCTTTAAAGCACAGCATGGGAATCAGATGCAAAGCCAGAGAAACCATTCACAGACATGTTTCAATCTTAATGGGTATCATCAGTCTGAAGTTGGTTGTAAATAATGTGTGTGTGTGTGTGTATGTATATCTATATCTGTATATGTATAAGTATATATATGAATATGTATATATGTGTATATATACACACACATATATATACGTACATATACATGTACAACCAACTTCAGACTGATGATACCCATAAAGGTTGAAACGTGTGTGTGTGTATGTGTGTATGTGTGTGTATGTATGTATGTGTGTATGTATGTGTGTATGTGTGTGTGTGTGTGTGTGTGTATGTGTGTGTGTGTGTATGTGTGTGTGTATGTATGTATGTGTGTATGTATGTGTGTATGTATGTGTGTATGTATGTTTATGTATGTGTGTATGTATGTGTGTATGTATGTGTGTATGTATGTGTGGTGTGAGTGTGTGATATAGATATATATAATAATAAGGCATCTTTGGAAACCAGAAATATTGGCCATATAGTCTTCTTATAAGAGTCCAAATCATCTTGGCTAAGAAAAAATCTTGTGCACCAAATAGAGTAAATAAAAATACCACTTGTGAGCACATTCATGTCTCAGACATGCCTGCAAACCTGCCTTTCCCCAATGTATCTTAGCACAGGGGTGCATAAACTTTGTCTCACTGCCTACTCCTCCTGCTTCCCCTCCAACCTCCCCTATCGCACCCCCCTACCTTGTCTCTGGTGTTTGACGTCATTATGTCATTTGACGGCGCTTTGCCATCATGACACCTTACCTTATCTCTCGCGACTTCTGGTGACGTATCAGTAAGCGCCACCCTCCCTCAGAAAATGTTGCACTCCCATCTTAGCATACAATGCTTCCACTGCAGCCAGACACTCAGGGAAATGACATACAAATGAGCACACTGTCACCTTTTGCTTCTCCGTTTTAACATGGAATACTATAAGCTTATGCCTGCCACATTACACAGCTTTTCCAGGAGAGCCTGGGTTACAGTAGTGCATAGCCAGTAACCCTACTCTCAGACATCTGTTCCAACCTTTTGGGTCTCTGAGGATGGTTATACTGGATTTGCAATGTGAAGCTGAAATCTGTTTCAGCCATAATATTATACAAGTTATGGTGGGTAAAAGAAATTACAAAAACCCTCCACTGTACAGTGTTCAGTAATTACAAATCTTAAACAAAGACACCGCTTCACATTTCAGGAGGATAATATGGTCATTCTCTAATAAACGTATGATTGATGTCAGTTGGAGGTAAAGCTTATATGATGGGCTAGTACATTAAATTGTTAAGCAATACACATTTCCCTCAGGATCTGTCAAACGCTCGCAGAACTTGTATCATAAAAAGATGTTTTATTGAAACAAAAAAAATTCAGAAGATTATACGGAGATGAAAACAAATTTTTAGTCATTAGTTTTAGGATAAAAAAAAGACAAGTATTCAAACTTAAAAACTGAATATATCCAGAATAACTTTTTTTTTAATCCCTTGCGATTCTTTTTTTTTTTTTTTTAGTTTATATTGAGATTACGATGACCAAAAAAACCCCCCCATCATTACCACAATTTATCTGGATCAGGGCAAAAATCGTTTGCGCAATCCTAGTTGTACATACTGTATATTTGGTGAGAGGATTGTGCTTAAAACAAAACAGTTTTGTGTACCTTTAATGCTACAAGAAGAGTCACTGTTTCCACAGAGTAATAGCCTCTATCCACATAGTCCCCCATAAAAAGATAGTTGGTGTCTGGGGATTTCCCCCCAATTCTGAACAGTTCCATAAGATCGTGGAATTGGCCGTGGACATCTCCGCAGACTGTGACAGGGCAGCGCACATCCTGGACGTTGGACTCCTTTGTGAGGATTTCTTTAGCCTGCAGAGAAACATTGCAAAAAAAAAAATATATAGGAATTAAAGAGATAATTTAATGGGAAGACGTTGGAATGAATTGAAGGAGAACATATTAACACAAAAGGGCTGGCGATATTATGGTTTGGCCAATATGGGAGAAATAGGCATTTGATTTATACTGTAGAAACATACATATGTTCCTTTTTTTTTAATTCTACTTACAGTATACACATTGCCCAATACAAACGTAAACCAAAAACAAACAAACAAATATTTTAGTTATTGGAAATAAGGATTCTTTATTCCACTTCAAATTTTGTTTTCATGTACAATTATAATGTTTATTGCCCAAATACAGCTACATTTTATTTATTAAGCCTAGGGAGCAACAGGAGTATTTTATATCTTTTACAAAATGAAAGAGCATAATTCATAACACAAACAGGGTATGATGTGCCTTCAGTTTGCAGATCTTTGAATCCCATTATGAATAACAGAACTGCACTGAGGTATATTTGGCCCTGTATTCCTTTATGTGCAATGTGTTTTCAATTGCCTCTTAAGTCACCATAAGGAGAGCTCTGAGGAATTAACTTGGCTCAGTGAAAATGACTTATGTCTACTCAATGGAAATGTTGTGAAGGTGTACACCGTAAGCAGCCGGTTTCCGCACAAACATCACCAGCTTTGTGGATGGGCGCCAAGCCCATATTTACATGCCAACGGGCATCTAATTATTTTTTGAATCAATTTAAGCCTTGCAGTTTCTACTGTGACCTTACTTGGCTATCTGGGGCATGTTTTTTCACTTGTGTGTCATTTTCAATATTTTCATTGGGGACGGAATACAGGGAAAAAAATGAAGGGGAAAAACATTGCACAGTGACACTAATCATGATTAAAGCCTTATGTGAGACTATACTGTGGCTTCTGTTTCAGTTGTGTACTCTGTGAGGAACCATCTTAAAAGGTTAATCAGTTAGTTGGTCAGATGATCCTATGTACGCCTGCCCCCAGCATCATGCTCGCTCCACCCAGGAGTCATGAAGAAAGCTTGGGATTTTAATTAATTGACTTACTCTTCATTGAACTCTTACAAAGAAGAACAGGCTGGTTAAATTTAAAAAAAATGTAACAAAATGCATCTTGCTGTATCTCATTCATATGCATCTGCAGTTTCTGCTGTTACAGGTTTCAAAGTAAAGTCCTGACCAGGGAGGTTCCAGGCGGTTCCCCTCTCCCCCCGCCTTGTACCCACATGCAACGTACAAATAAAGACAGGAAACGGGAGCTGGAGGTAAAATGGCCGCGGCTATTTATTTATACAGAAAACCTAATGGGGTAAATGCACTCCCTGCCAGAGTGTGCTCCTTTGACAGGAGGGGGAGGGGACGGTCAGCCGGCCCTCGAACCGCTGACCTCGTGTCCCCTACGCGAGCGGGCTCTCGAGGTCATGGATAACTGACCTTGCCCACTCGTACTCCCCCCGGGCTCAAACGGCCCAGCTCCCAGTCTGGCAAGAACAAGCACCCACCCCCCAAGAGCCGCCGCGACAAAGGCAAAACTGGTCAATGACCCCTCCTGTTCGGAACCTCGTCCTTTCACTCAGCACAGTATCAGCAGTTCGTGCTGTAACGGAACAAAGAACCATTAACACGGCATACAATGCATATGTCCACATTCCTGGGAATACCCTGCCCTGCTCAACCTTCTGCTGCCGTTCATTACATGATTGCAATCACTAACTAAGGGGATGGGTGGGTGGGAAATCGTCTGGCGGGCAGCCAAAGAGGATGTGCTGCCCGCCAGCCTGGCCTTAAGTAGGCCTTCCTGGAACTCCTCCCCTGCCTTGGGGAGGGAGGTGTGGGGGCGGGCCAGCGAGGGGAAGGCCGGACCCCCCCCGGTCATGAAGCCCCCCCGCCTATGGCTAGGGGGGCCGCTTGACCAGGGAGGTTCCAGGCGGTTCCCCTCTCCCCCCGCCTTGTACCCACATGCAACGTACAAATAAAGACAGGAAACGGGAGCTGGAGGTAAAATGGCCGCGGCTATTTATTTATACAGAAAACCTAATGGGGTAAATGCACTCCCTGCCAGAGTGTGCTCCTTTGACAGGAGGGGGAGGGGACGGTCAGCCGGCCCTCGAACCGCTGACCTCGTGTCCCCTACGCGAGCGGGCTCTCGAGGTCATGGATAACTGACCTTGCCCACTCGTACTCCCCCCGGGCTCAAACGGCCCAGCTCCCAGTCTGGCAAGAACAAGCACCCACCCCCCAAGAGCCGCCACCGACGGGTCTATTTAACCCCCCTTAAACTAGGCCCGTACCGCCAACCCTCCAGACCCTCTCGAAGCCCTCCCGGAAACTCAAATAAGTCTACCCCGCCTGGCATGCCTAGCAGCGGGACCGATGCTCCTCTACCGGCCCAGCCTGCCCTCTCCATTCCACCTGGGGCTGCCAATCGCGCCTGGGGCAGTAGTTACTCAACTTGCCATGCTTTTTAAAGATGCCCTGAGAATCGCTTTTTTCGCTGCACTATCCCTCACCCGGTCCCGGACATACCCACCTCCGGAGCCGCAGGCCGCCTTTGCCCAGCGCTATCTGGGAATTCGCCTTTTTTACTGCTGCAGGCTTCTTACCCGCCCTCAGTGACCCCTAGGGAATCGACCCTGGCAGTGGACTGGGCCACGCCTCTTCCCTTGCTCGCTCTGTGTCGCCCACTGCAAGCCTTGACGCATCTCCTCGATACCGCCCTAAACGCGACTCCTTACCATTACCCGATACGCCATATGCCGTACCTTCCACGGCGTGTCTCCATCAACCGCCTGCCGGGGCTGTTCCACCATCTGTGCAGTGCGTGATGCTGCCGGGTGGGTCGGCTACCGCGCCCCTGACCCCGGCCGTGGCTGAAGAATTGAAAGACACCGGGGTCCGGCTGATGGCTGTTGGTACTGGAATGGGATTCGCGGTGCCAGTGACCCCGGCCATCTGTGGCTTCCCGTGAGGAAGAGACCTGGGCTGCGACTTGGTTCGCCCTTCACCCGATGCCGGCTCCACGTAGTCGAACCATGCTGGGTTCTCTGCTCTACGAAACACATTGGCACCAACCGCGGTTGCGGTTGGCCGTCTTTGTCTCCTTGGCCCTGCCGACTCTGCAGGCGAAATCCTGACAGTGACACCGCCCGCGTCAGCAACGGGCGGCCGTGTGGCGTGCCGTGACGCCCTGTTCTGCGTCACGGTGGCTGGAAGTCGCCGCCCCTCCTTGGCGGGCCGACCTGCGCGCCGATCCGCCGTGTCCTGCGTCCCAGCGGTCGAAGTCCTCCCCACCTTCGCTGAGGCCCGACCAGGCCGCTGTGACGCCCTGCCTCGCGGTACCGTGACCGAGGGCTGCCGCCCTGCGTGCGGTTGCTGAACTTCGCCTGCCGCCTTGCACTGCAGCACCCTCCGCGCTCCCTTCCTGTGGAGCGCGGCTTCTCTGCCTGCCGCCTGTCTAGCGCGCAATGCTGCCTGAGGGCTGTCGACTGTCGCCTGTTGCGTTGTGCTGCAGCGCCCTCCGCTTTGACGCCCTGCCTCACGGTACCGTGACCGAGGGCTGCCGCCCTGCGTGCGGTTGCTGAACTTCGCCTGCCGCCTTGCACTGCAGCACCCTCCGCGCTCCCTTCCTGTGGAGCGCGGCTTCTCTACATGCCGCCTGTCTAGCGCGCAATGCTGCCTGAGGACTGTCGCCTGACGCGTTGTGCTGCAGCGCCCTCTGCTTCCCCTTCCCGCGGGGAGCAGCCTTAGTGCCACGTGCTGGTTTCGCAGAGAACAACGCCTGCAGCCACCGATCCAACCATGCCTCGTCATGGTTTTCCGCCTCGACTTGAAGAAGGCGTAACTGCTCTGCCATTGCTGCCATGCAGCCCGCTTCCCGTATGCCTGTCCAAAATTTTCGCGCGACGGGGCACCGGCCCGTCTCTACCCGGCCCTGCTTGCACGGGTCGTGACTATTGCCTGCCCCAGGATTAGCAACCCAGGGCCTCACGCGCTGTGACCGCGTGCCTTCGCCAGCCCCTCTCCCCGCACAGCAAACCGTACGCACCCGCGCGCATTTCCGTGTGCCCATATACACACGCGCGCGCGCGCATTTCCGTGTGCCCATATACACCCGCGCGCATTTCCGTGTGCCCATACACACCCGCGCGCACCCATAAACATCCACGCGCACCCATATAAACCCGCGCGCACCTGCGTGTGCCCCGCTACACACGCACCCTGCGTGTGCCCGTATACACAGACGCGCGCATTTCCGTGTGCCCATATACACAGACGCGCGCATTTCCGTGTGCCCATATACACACGCGCGCATTTCCGTGTGCCCATATACACACGCGCGCATTCCCGTGTGCCCATATACACACGCGCGCATTCCCGTGTGCCCATATACACCCCATATACACACGCGCGCATTTCCGTGAGCCGATATACACACGCGCGCATTTCCGTGAGCCCATATACACACGCGCGCATTTCCGTGAGCCCATACACACGCGCGCATTTCCGTGAGCCCATATACACGCGCGCATTTCCGTGTTCCCATATACACGCGCCCATCTACGTGTGCCCGTATACACACGCGCATCTACGTGTGCCCGTATACACACGCGCGCATCTACGTGTGCCCGTATACACACGCGCGCATCTACGTGTGCCCATATACACACGCGCGCATCTACGTGTGCCCATATACACACGCGCGCATCTACGTGTGCCCATATACACACGCGCGCATCTACGTGTGCCCATATACACACGCGCGCATCTACGTGTCCATATACACGCGCGCATTTACGCGTGTCCATATACACGCGCGCATTTACGCGTGTCCATATACACGCGCGCATCTACGTATGCCCATATACACACGCGCATTTACGTGCACCCCTATACCCATGCGCGCATTTACGTGCACCCCTATACCCACGCGCGCATTTACGCGTGGTATTTATCATCTAATAATTACTACAGTATATTTATATAGTTTATAATGTCACTAGATAAAGAGCTCTACTGACATCTACGTGTGCCCATACACACGCGCGCTCATACACACGCGCGCATCCACGTGTGCTCATACACACGCGCGCATCCACGCGTGCTCATACACACGTGCGCCCATACGCACTCGCGCACATCTACGTGTGGCCATACATACCCGCACGCATCTACGTGTGCCCACGCACGCAAGCGCACATCTACGTGTGCCCCTATACACCCGCACACTTCTACGTGTGCCCCTACACATATAAACATCCACATGTGCCTACATACATACTTCTGATGTGCCTACACGTATATCGCAGAGAACAACGCATGCAACCACCGATCCAACCATGCCTCGTCATGGTTTTCCGCCTCGACTTGAAGAAGGTGTAACTGCTCTGCCATTGATGCCATGCAGCCCGCTTCCCGTATGCCTGTCCAAAATTTTTGCGCGACGGGGCACCGGCCCGTCCCTACCCGTCCCTGCTTGCACGGGTCGCGACTATTGCCTGCCCCAGGATTAGCAACCCAGGGCCTCACGCGCTGTGACCGCTTGCCTCCGCCAGCCCCTCTCCCCGCACAGCAAACCGTACGCACCCGCGCGCATTTCCGTGTGCCCATATACACCCGCGCGCATTTCCGTGTGCCCATATACACACACGCGCGCGCATTTCCGCGTGCCCATACACACCCGCGCGCACCCATATACATCCACGCGCACCCATATAAACCCGCGCGCACCTGCGTGTGCCCCTCTACCCACGCACGTGCGCGCCCTGCGTGTGCCCGTATACACACGCGCGCGCATTTCCGTGTGCCCATATACACATGGGCGCATTTCCGTGAGCCCATATACACGCGCGCATTTCCGTGAACCCATATACACGCGCGCATCTACGTGTTCCCATATACTCGCGCGCATCTACGTGTGCCCACATACACACGCGCGCGCATCTACGTGTGCCCATATACACATGCGCGCGCATCTACGTGTGCCCATATACACACGCGCGCGCATTTACGCGTGTCCATATACACGCGCGCATCTACGCGTGTCCACATACACGCGCGCATCTACGCGTGTCCACACACACGCGCGCGCATTTACGCGTGTCCATACACACGCGCATCTACGCGTGCCCATACACACGCGCGCATTTACGCGTGTCCATACCCACGCGCATTTACGCATGTCCACATACACGCGCGCATTTACGCATGTCCACATACACGCGCGCATTTACATGCACCCCTATACCCACGCGCGCATTTACGTGTGGTATTTATCATCTAATAATTACTACAGTATATTTATATAGTTTATAATGTCACTAGATAAAGAGCTCTACTGACATCTACGAGTGCCCATACACACGCGCGCATCCACGTGTGCCCCTACACACGCGCGCATCCACGCGTGCTCATACACGCGTGCATCCACGTGCACCTGCCTACGTGTGCCCATACGCACTCGCGCACCTCTACGTGTGGCCATACATACCCGCACGCATCTACGTGTGCCCACACACGCAAGCGCACATCTACGTGTGCCCCTATACACCCGCACACTTCTACGTGTGCCCCTACACATATAAACATCCACATGTGCCTACATACATACTTCTGATGTGCCTACACGTATATCCATATATCCAACTACCTGTGCCCACACACCTATCCCCCACACATGCGCCTCCGCACGCACGCCTCCCCATGCGCCCATCCATGAATTAATTGGGGAATTCAGATAAAGTAACCAAGCATAAATGCTAAACATTGCGATTCCCATTAACAAGTATTTATCATCTAATAATTACCACAATATATCTATATAGTCTATAATGTCCCTAGATAAAGAGCTCTATTGACATTATATAATTCTCTGCACCGTCTGAGACCATAAGTGGGGGGGACACGTCGCCAGTCAGACCGCGCTCCCTCCTATGCAAATCTTATGCCAGCCTTTCTGTCCCAACTTCGCCATACCCCCACCCCGCACGGGCGGGCAACTGCTACCCCCGCACGGGATACCAGAAGGAAGCGGCCGCTGGGAGCAGTCAAGCATCCACTTGCCATCGCTCCCAGCGCCTCAGCGTGTCCCCCCCCGCCGAACTACAGTATATTTATATAGCTTATAGTATACATGCCTACATACACGTACACCGATTTACCTGTACCCATGTACACATATATACGTACCCGTATACACATATATATATACCCGCACACACATACCTGCACATAATCGCCCCGAGCGCATCAGCGTGTCCCCCCCCCGCCGAAACTAACTGCGGGGGCAGACCGTGAAGCACCAACCTTGGCCGTCCCCTCTTTGCGCTTACCCCCGGCCTAGGGCCGCAACCACTAAGAGCGGCTGCACTAGCCTATACATGCGTATATCTCCACTTACGTATATGTGCATACCCATATACACATGTACATACACACCCACATACCTGCACATAACACCCATAAATACCTATACGTACATCCACATATATACCCACGCACATATACATATATATACCCATACCACACATACATATATATACACCCCCATACATATACACATATATACATATATACACACATATATATATATATATATACACACACCCATATATACCCATACAACGTTATTTATTTATTATAGATTTTTCCCGGCCGGCCCCCCCTGTACAGCCCACCTCACGCATACATTTTAACGACCCCACAAGTGTGGGGGAAGGGGGGGGCGCGGGAGCAGCCGCCTCTCCAGCCGCATGGCTGACCGGTCCACCCCAACCCCCGTGCCCCGAGACCACTAAACGAAAAGGGGGGGGGGGAGGGGTAGGAGGGGCCTCTGCCCGCGCTACATTCCACCACGTGGGACTGCGCCCCAGCCCCCGAACGGGCCGCCCGCATGGGACACACGCGGGCCGCATGCCTCGGCCGGAACCCCCTCTCCCCGCAACCAACATCCCTCTGCCTCTCCCCGCCGGGTGCCCCTACCCATGGCAGCCGCCGCGGGGCTATGCGGATGGAGGAGGCACCCGCCCGCACAACGCTGCGGGAGCAGGTAGCCCCCTCCCCCCCCCCAGGAGAAGCGGGGAAAAACCCGTCAGGCCCCTACTGCCCGCCAGACCCCTTCTGTCCCCCGAGACCAACCCCCCCCCAGCTGCATGCTGCGCGCCGCAGATGGAGGATGGGGACGGGCCGCTACCCTACGGGGTCCCTCTCCTCCCTGCATCCTGCCTCCCCCCTCGCCGCCGATTCAAAAATCGCGGCTATACAGGAGGGGGGAGTGCCCAGGATTGACCCCCCTTTCGGGGCCTTACCTTAGTTTAAACTGCAGGGAGGAGCGGGACGTCCAAATCGTCTGGCGGGCAGCCAAAGAGGATGTGCTGCCCGCCAGCCTGGCCTTAAGTAGGCCTTCCTGGAACTCCTCCCCTGTCCTGGGGAGGGAGGTGTGGGGGCGGGCCAGCGAGGGGAAGGCCGGACCCCCCCCGGTCATGAAGCCCCCCCGCCTATGGCTAGGGGGGCCGCTTTCTATCCAGTGGCAGAAAGGTCTAAACGCAAAGCCGTGGCAACGTACAAGACTTCAAAAATCATGAACATGTCTCAAATCTGGTTAACACTTCACTACGAGCAGATAACAGCTTACTTTAACGACTCCATGAACAGATTTAGGAACATTTTGGACCCGTGGGTGGACAAGGCGGGTGGGAGAGGGTTCGACCCAGTCTTTCTCTCACTTTGATTAGCAAAAGATGTTCAGAGTTCGAGACTGAACAGAGACACACTAAGGTTTTTTTTTTATGTCCAACATAGTACAAAACGGTGTAGACAAATGTTGTGAAGTATAAACTAATAGTTAGCATCGGTCATGTGAGACTGTTCCCGTGGAGTTTGCAGGCGGAGGCTGTGCAGGGCTCTTCGCATCTCCTTGCCTATTTGGTATGTTCATTGATCGATTCCGGATCCTTTCTTCTTTTCGCCTGTCTGCCTATTCTTTTTCTGTCTGGGAGCTCCCTTCCAGGAACTCACGTTTATAGGGGGTGTCCCTCAGACTGACGGCAGCAAGAGGGACCATATCTACAGACAGCGTTAGCGCGGAGTGACTTTTTTGCTAATAGTTAGAATGTTTACATATTTATTGGTATCACTTACCTATAGATGTTGATGTGATGTAATGTAATCCTGCACCCCTCACCCCCTCCCCAAACCCTTCTTACATATTTTTTTTCTGTACCCACACCCCTAAAATCCCAAACTGATCCCACCCCCACCTCGGAATTTTTTTCTGTACCCTTCAAAGTATGTACCTGCTAAAATAAAATACAGAGCTTAAAAAATAAAAAAAAATAAAAAATCATGAACATGGCATTGGAACAAACGTATGTAAAACTCCCTTGTGCCATGCCACTTCAACCACAGCTTCCATCACAAAAACCTAGGTCCATGCAGTCAAAGATCAATCGAAGATCACTTAAATACCAGATTTGTCCACATAACTCAGACTCTGCCATAACACACCAATGTCCTTTAACCTGTAAGGCGCATTGTGATTCATTCAATTGAATGGGCTAGAAAGTACCTTAGGATTTAAGAAGAAAAAATTGGGACGGATGAGACACCCAAAATTACAAGTGCTGCTGAGTATGCAATCCAGAAACATGTAACGAATGTAGTTTTTGCAAAAAAAATCCGGATAGTTGGTAGTCAAGGCAGTAATGAGAGCATATAAAGCAAGCCAAGTCGGAAACCGACTTAACCCCTAATAAAAGGTAATAGCCTAGCGGTAAGAGGGGGTTGACCGGGGGCAGTCCCTCGACCAACAGCAGACCCCTTGACTATAAACTCTGCATATATGGCTGATTCACCTGTGGCGGCTTGGTAAAAATATAAAGACACTTACTGCATCTTCTTGCTCCGTCCGGCTCAGCATGCTCCAGGCTGTTGAGATGAATGAACGGAACCTCTCATTGAAGGGAGAATGTCAGCGGGCACAGCTAGCAAAAAATAGAAGGCTGGACTGTGCTATCAAAAAATGCCTTTATTTAACCATGAGCAAAAATGAATAAAAGAGGGGATAGACCCCCTCTACACTAACGCCTTTCACCTCTGAGGGGCTTTGTCAAAAAGTAACATTACTCAACACACGAAACCTTCAGTAATGGGCTGAACCGGATGTGACATCACACCACCCTCCGCGTGGACCAACCTCTGTGATGGAATCGGAGCAGCCCACTCAGCTGGTGGATAGATACCCGCCCAGAATGGAACAGTTCAACACCACTACGCATGCGCAATGACTACACGAATGAACTGAAGCCAAAGTGCAGAAAAATACAAATAAATAAAGAAAACATATACAAAGGTATATACATACATACTGCTTGGGAGGAAAGATCAATACTGGAATTACTGTTCTTTTTTTAAACTCATCCTCAACCAGGAAGAAAAAAAGAAATCTGAAATGAGTAAACCTCATTCCTCGTTTCAGATTTCTTTTTTTTATTTCAGGTTTTTCTACTTCAGATTATTTAAGCAAATCAAGAGTTTTATCTCTTGATACTCATTGAATGTTGTATATTCTCCCTGACTTTACTTGATTTTATCACATTCTTTTAGATGTATTTTTCTTTGTATACATCTATATTTTAACCACATAGGACTTCCTGGTTGAGGATGAGTTTAAAAAAGAACATTAATTCCAGTATTGATCTTTCCTCCCAAGCAGTATGTATATACCTTTGTATATGTTTTCTTTATTTATTTGTATTTTTCTGCACTTTGGCTTCAGTTCTGAATGTGATGGACTTCAGTTCTGAAATACATTATGTACTTTGTCCTAGCAAGACCTTCAGCAAACTGGCCTGCTATGTCAAATATGATGCTAAAAAAAAAATGTTACATCAAAAATAGATTGCTTGTTCAAAGGCCTTTTTACCAACTTACAACACCACTTTCATCAGCAAGAATGCACAATACCAAAAATAGTCAATTCCTGTAAGAGCTGCTATTTTTACTGGAGCAGACAGTAATGTTATGCTATGTCAGAGTGTAATTGCAGCTAATAGAGTGTATTGAAGATGAATGTGGTTTTACAGCAATTACTTGTAAATGGTATGAATAGTAGCAGGGTTGCTTCTTTTCACTAAGACCATTAGAAAATGGATACAGTAGTTGTCATTTTCTACTGAAATGTAGCCATTTATTTTTTTGCCATAATATAGTTTACAAACTAGACTTTTTCTCTGTCCTGCAATCACATTTTTCATTGTAAAATTAACTTGTTTCATATTATGGATAAATATTGATACAAATTCAAAGCGCTACCAAACTTCACATGGCTAAAGTGAATACAATTGAATTAGAATTCAAATACAGACCCTTTAATTTGAGGTGCTGCTGCTTCAAATAGACTTTCCAATAAGTCTTACAGTATTCTTAAATATCAGGAGCACAATACTCATGGAGTATGCAAAATACTAAATAAAGTGTAGTCAGTGAAAAAGTAGGGAAAAGATCCCCAGTACCGTGCTCAGCTAAGTGGTATTCCTTGTAGAAATGATAGTAGGTATATGTCATATGATCAATAACAAGTTGGAAAAGCCGTCTTATGAAGCATGTAAACCGTGTGTTCCATACAGTTAACCCTTACTCCTCTATGGCGGGCGGGACCTGTATCTAACGGTAAAATCAGTGTAAAATATCTGATTACCTAAGAACAGTATAATGTCCCCCTTAGGAGGTATGTGGGTACAAGGAACATTAGCCCCAGAACGCAGGTAAGCGGACTGGGGTACTCACGGTTGGCAGATATCAGCTGTTCCTTAGGCGTGCGTCACGCTGATGATAAACAGTAGAAAAAATCCTGCGGGAGGTAAGCGGAGCACAGCAGAGCAAATGCAGGGGCTAAACACCAAAATGAATAAAAGTCCTTTATTGCATGATCGACATCATGGTAAGTGGTGAGTAAAAATCTCTTACGCGTTTCAGGCGTCTGCCCTTTATCAAAGAGAACTATTCAACACACTGCAACTGCCCGTCTGATATAGGTTAATCCCTGCTTCCAGCTGATCTCAATGGGATGATTTTCGCGCTAGAACGTCAGGCTACAATCTCATTGGCTGTCTGGTGCAGCCAATGGGATGAATGAACCCTTGTACTGCGTGTGTGATGTGCAGGAGATGTTTCAGATCAGCAGAGCTGCTGCAGTGTGTATGAAAGAAAGCAACAATATTGTAAGACAACATTAAACACATATTAAAAACAATGTATCTATATAGTGAAACAATCTACTCGGCTGAAATGGTGGTAAGGAGGTAACAGATGCAGAGGAATAATGCATATCATATACCACGGATATTGATAATAGTAGGCTGTTAAAAAAGATTTTTTCTTCTTAATGTAAAACAGCAGTAGGAACCTGATTTTAATATAGTAATAGCTGTATATTAGTTGTTCATTGATTAGACTTATAAGCTCTTCTAAATAATAATCATACAATCAGAATTCCTAATATGTCCACCCTATATAGGGAGTTAATGGAAAGAGGCATAGTACACTTATTGTCATAAACATATATATGTACAGAACAGAAAATACAGAAATAGGTGATGTACATTCATATATATATAGATATTCTATTTATTCCACATTAAGAAGATCATATTCTTTCCTTGTTTAACAACTTCATTTTTGTGAAACAACACTTAGAAATCACCCATTTCATTGACAATCCTATACAGCTATATATGTTTAGACAGTTCTCATACATTTTATTTGTTACATTTACAGTTTATTTGGGGACATTAATGTCCTTAGTCATACCCTGCCATATAGTGTAACTGTATATGCAGGTAATATGTCTATATACAATTTAATTATGTTTTTGTATCCTTAGTGTGTCAAACCTGTTGTGTTGTAGTGGTGTAGATATGCTGTATGCTATTGATGTTTATATAACATATAGTGTTTGATTAGAATTTGATTTAAATTAGAGAGTATTTAAATTAGAAAGTGTTTCAACTCCCAGTCGATGTTCATACCCTTGGGGGCCAATGTCCCAAGGGTATAGATCCAGTGCATTTCTCGACGGTTAAGGAGTGACTCTCTGTTTCCTCCTCTAGGATGAACAGGGATATGTTCCAGAGCACTGAATGTTAAATGCTCTATCGAGCCTTGTACACATTTGTTAAAGTGTCTGGCCACTGGGTAGTTGTCATCTTTATTTCTAATTGTTCTGATATGTTCCCTAATTCTTATCTTTAGTGGTCTTATAGTCCTTCCAATATAACTAGAACCACATGCGCATTTGAGAACATAGACAACATAGTTGGAGTTACAAGTTAAAAATGAATTTATCCTATGTCTTTGTCCCGTGAAGATGTTTTTAATTGTTTTAATGGGGAGTGCGTATTTGCAAAAGTTGCATGTTTGTTTCACTATATAGATACATTGTTTTTAATATGTGTTTAATGTTGTCTTACAATATTGTTGCCTTCTTTCATACACACTGCAGCAGCTCTGCTGATCTGAAACATCTCCTGCACATCACACACGCAGTACAAGGGTTCATTCATCCCATTGGCTGCACCAGACAGCCAATGAGATTGTAGCCTGACGTTCTAGCGCGAAAATCATCCCATTGAGATCAGCTGGAAGCAGGGATTAACCTATATCAGACGGGCAGTTGCAGTGTGTTGAATAGTTCTCTTTGATAAAGGGCAGACGCCTGAAACGCGTAAGAGATTTTTACTCACCACTTACCATGATGTCGATCATGCAATAAAGGACTTTTATTCATTTTGGTGTTTAGCCCCTGCATTTGCTCTGCTGTGCTCCGCTTACCTCCCGCAGGATTTTTTCTACTGTTTATCATCAGCGTGACGCACGCCTAAGGAACAGCTGATATCTGCCAACCGTGAGTACCCCAGTCCGCTTACCTGCGTTCTGGGGCTAATGTTCCTTGTACCCACATACCTCCTAAGGGGGACATTATACTGTTCTTAGGTAATCAGATATTTTACACTGATTTTACCGTTAGATACAGGTCCCGCCCGCCATAGAGGAGTAAGGGTTAACTGTATGGAACACACGGTTTACATGCTTCATAAGACGGCATGTCCAACTTGTTATTGATCATATGACATATACCTACTATCATTTCTACAAGGAATACCACTTAGCTGAGCACGGTACTGGGGATCTTTTCCCTACTTTTTCACTGACTACCTTTGCATACAAAAACATAATTAAATTGTATATAGACATATTACCTGCATATACAGTTACACTATATGGCAGGGTATGACTAAGGACATTAATGTCCCCAAATAAACTGTAAATGTAACAAATAAAATGTATGAGAACTGTCTAAACATATATAGCTGTATAGGATTGTCAATGAAATGGGTGATTTCTAAGTGTTGTTTCACAAAAATGAAGTTGTTAAACAAGGAAAGAATATGATCTTCTTAATGTGGAATAAATAGAATATCTATATATATGAATGTACATCACCTATTTCTGTATTTTCTGTTCTGTACATATATATGTATATGACAATAAGTGTACTATGCCTCTTTCCATTAACTCCCTATATAGGGTGGACATATTAGGAATTCTGATTGTATGATTATTATTTAGAAGAGCTTATAAGTCTAATCAATGAACAACTAATATACAGCTATTACTATATTAAAATCAGGTTCCTACTGCTGTTTTACATTAAGAAGAAAAAATCTTTTTTAACAGCCTACTATTATCAATATCCGTGGTATATGATATGCATTATTCCTCTGCATCTGTTACCTCCTTACCACCATTTCAGCCGAGTAGATTGTTTCACTATATAGATACATTGTTTTTAATATGTGTTTAATGTTGTCTTACAATATTGTTGCTTTCTTTCATACACACTGCAGCAGCTCTGCTGATCTGAAACATCTCCTGCACATCACACACGCAGTACAAGGGTTCATTCATCCCATTGGCTGCACCAGACAGCCAATGAGATTGTAGCCTGACGTTCTAGCGCGAAAATCATCCCATTGAGATCAGCTGGAAGCAGGGATTAACCTATATCAGACGGGCAGTTGCAGTGTGTTGAATAGTTCTCTTTGATAAAGGGCAGACGCCTGAAACGCGTAAGAGATTTTTACTCACCACTTACCATGATGTCGATCATGCAATAAAGGACTTTTATTCATTTTGGTGTTTAGCCCCTGCATTTGCTCTGCTGTGCTCCGCTTACCTCCCGCAGGATTTTTTCTAAATAAAGTGTACATTGCTTTGTTTAAACCAAACTGTCTTATTCAGGTATTATATGCATTCACATGTGGGAACTTGAAAATTAGAAACAACGTGTAAAAGGGTTTACTCTATATATAAGTTAAGTTAAATTAAGTTAAATTAAATTAATATATTAATTTTAAGTTAATAAAAGTTAAAATTGCCCTCACAAAGAAATCATAAAAAGATAAGCTTTGGATTAACAGTCTCCCAAGGCACCCAAGAATGCAAGGGAGAAAAGACCACCCCTCCCATGAAAGAAATGCCCAAATGGTCTCCCAGTAATAGATCCCAAAGCTGAGGGGACAAATTTACATTGCCTCGCCATTAAGGAGTAAAAGGACTATAAATGCTAAGAGAGGAACTAGTGCAGCCTAGGCAGAAAATGATAAAGTAGTGGATTCTAAGGTAATCTTTAACCGAAATGATACTGAATCAATTAGAGCAAGCTCAAGTTAAAAATGAAAAAATTAAAAATTAAAATGAAAAAAAAAAACACCTCACAATTGCCCCTACCATATGTCCACATTATTTAAAATTTATTGATTCCAAATGGAAATATTACTGTATGCTCATTTGCATGTCTTAGACAGGTCTGCAACCCTGCCTTTCACCATTATCACACAGCACTTTCACTGCAGCAAGGGATTCTGGGAAATGACATGCAAACGAGCACACAGTGTCACCTTTTGCTTCAAAACCATTTTTAACATGGCTCCCTATAGGCTTAAGCTTGCTGCATTATATAGATAGATACTGTCCCGGCTAAGCTCAGTCTAAAGCTTGCCGGGAGCTGGCCGGGATCGTAGCGGGCTAGCCGCAAGTCCGTTCTCCGTTTAAAAACGGAGTTTCCCGTGCGGTGGCCGCATTAGTCAGCCCGGCCGCCACTGTAGATAGATAGATAGAGAGAGACCGACCATACGATACCGGTTGCAACACGACATCAAGGGACAGCACGCAGGTAAGTAAATCATAAATCTCACCACCTTGAAAAAGGTCCCACTGGGGGACCGAAACGTCGGTTTTTGTGTCTTCTATCAAATATAGAAAATGTATGATTTACTTACCTGCGTGCTGTCCCTTGATGCCGTGTTGCAACCGGTATCGTATAGTCTGTAATTGCTTTATGGGATAAGCACCAAAACTTATTTACTTGCAAATGGTGTGCCGGCTGTGCATTGGAATACACACACACACACACACAAATATATATATAACATAAAAAAATATTTTTTTTACGGGGGCGTGGCCAGGACTGTGAGCTGAGCGGTGGCAAGTCAGCTCAGAATCTTGGGCAGTAAAACGCCTTAAAAAGCTACATTTTCAGCTCCTAAGAGCTGTTATATACAGCATGCAGCCGTGCGTGCCTATGCGAACGCGTGTGCACGTGCCGCAAGCTTTTCATGTTTATAGAGCAGGGAGCTGTGTATGTGTATGTGTATGTGTGTGTGTGTGTAGGCATGGGTTGTGTATGTGTGTGCATGGGTTGTGTGAGTGAAAGGAAGACCTAAGCAAGATTTTTTAAAGAAAATAAAAGTTTAATAATTTTTTATTTTTCCGCAATCATTGAGAGACACACACAGACACACAGACACACAGACACACAGACACACAGACACACAGACACACAGACACACAGACACACAGACACACAGACACACAGACACACAGACACACACACTTCAGAGCCGGTAGCGGCGCGAAAAGATGAATTTCTTCATCTTCGATGCCGTCTGTCGTCTCCCCACAGTGCGTGCGCGCGGGCCTTCTTCTATAGAAAGGCTGACTGACGTTAGCCAACTAAAATTCCGCGCGCGCGCACGGCACTAAAGAACGTGCCTAAGAGGGAGACTAGCTCACCAAATCACCAGGCGACAGTCTGGAAGGGAGATCTCAAAACAACAGCTCCAGAGACTCCCAAGATGGCCGCCGGACACATGCAGTCGGGATGAACTGAGCACTCCGGGTGCTGCTAAGGGACCTGGTGCCAACGGGAAGACTCCAACAAGGCAGATCGTCCTCAGACCTAAGGCGGGACTGGGACGAACCCTGGCACCATCACAGGTGAGAGCTCTAGGCGAGCGGGAGCCAGGAGACTGAGGCCGGAATTGCGGCCATCAACATTCACTTAACCCACCAGTCTAATGTTAGAGGGACCGGAGGAGGGGTAAGGCGCAACGCGGCACGGAGGAGGGCTGCCTGTTGGGAATCCCCGATCAAGGGCTGAAGGGGGCGCCCGGCTGTGGTCAGTGCGGAGGCGACTCCCGAGGCGCGGGGAGGTGGCGTTCTTGCTCTCGTGCCCCTCAAAAAAGCTGCTTGAGGAAGCCTAGACCTGTCTCTCTCTCCCCCTGAGGCCCGACTGGGGCCTCTAGTAGACTGCCGAGCTGCCCCCCTCCTCCCCCAGAGACAATCACTCAGTGACTTGGTGAGGTCCAGGCCCTGGGACTATCCAGAATATCTCCAATACTCGGGATAGCCAGCGCAAACCTCTAAAGTGCTGCAACACCCATTCCTCCCCATATCTGTGGGTAAAAGAATAAGAGAGGGCGGAAAGGACAATCTGACAAGCAAAAAAAAAAAATGGCCAAAACTGGCGATCCCTCGCAAAGTAACAAGTACCCCTCCACAAAAAGACCTGTTCGCTTAGAATAGCCCAATCAGTGCTGGCTCAGAGGGTGCCGTGAGACTTGAGGGCCAAAGCAAATCGGCACGGCTTAACCTTCTAAAAATAAATCTCATCTCGTGCAAGTTACATCTACCATGGCCTCGAAAGGAGTTAGAACCATTAAAAAGAGAAAGAACCAGAGCGAGTTCCGAGAATACTTTAAAAATTATGGTCAACTGTCACCACAGCAGGAGGAGTTGGAAGGGAAGCCCCAGTGGAACATTTCGACTCTCGACCAGGGGTGGAGATAGAAAATCTTTATACAAAGGATGATCTACTTATCTTCTTAATATTAATGACGGAGAAAGAGTGGCTCAGTGAGTAAAGACACTGACTGGCACCGAGTTTGAGGCAGGGGAACCTGGTTCAATTCCCGGTGTCAGCTCCATGTGACCTTGGGCAAGTCACTTTATCTCCCTGTGCCTCAGGCACCAAAAAATATAGATTGTAAGCTCCACGGGACTGCACCTGCAAAATGTCTCTGAAAAGTGCTACGTAAAACTAGCAGCGCTGTACAAGAACATGCTATTATTAACTAAATAGAAACACAAATGCAGTAGTGAAGGATCCCAAAGAAGAACTATCTTCCCTTGGGGAACGTACTAGTTCCTTGGAATCTAAGGTCGACGCCACAGTCACCAGGCAATCTCTGATGGACGCCGAGCTCAAAGATGTGAAATCCCAACTTCTAGACAAAGAGACAGGAAGATGCGGAGAATAGAGACCACCGCAATAATCTCCGAATCCGGGGGATCCCAGAATATGTAACGGACATTGGGGTTCATGAGCAAATGGCCAACATCTGCCCTTCCTGATGCTACAAAAGATCTGATGCTAAGATCAAGACCCCCAACTAGGAGACAGACCAAGTGACATGGTGTTGAGATCCTACTACTTCAAAACAAAGGAAGCTTTCAACACGGTGATGAGAGGATCCAGAGACCTCAAGTTTCAAAATATACCCCTACAGATATACGCAGATCTGGAGCGTTCCACACGTGCTAAAAGAATTAATCTCCAGCGAGGTGACAGCGAAATTAAGAGACCGCAATATCAAATACAGATGGGCATGCCCTTTTGGACTATCAGTAATTAAAATGTAAGCCCACAGACACTCAGGAACCTGGATGATGGCAAAGCCTTCCCTCAAACGTCTAGGCCTGAGTTCCCCTTCATCCGGACTTGAATAGTGATGTGGGAGCCCTCCGTCCCTAGAACCTAGAACAATCTTGGTCCATGATTCCCACGAGAACATCCCCCACGCAGATTCCCCAGTGAAAAAGACTCCCGAAGCCAAGACCAACCTCTAAGTCGAACTATAGATCCATATCCCACTTTGGAGTAATTATTGTACTATGTTAACGGAGTCTTGGCCACCACCCTCCAAATATATCTGTGTCAAGGAAGACACAGTTGCCCTAGTCTTTTTTTCTGTTCTCCCCCATCCCCAGATTTTATTCCCAATGGCAGGTGAGCATTAGCACCGTCTCTCCGGAGACACATCCATGCCCACTCTTTTTCGGTTTTGCCCCCACCCTCATCCGTTTTTGTTTTTTCCCTTTGCCCCCTAACCCAGAATAGCCAATACCTGACGAGGATGTCAGATGGTCAGAGGCGCAGTCTTATAACGGGTACTACATATGTTTGCTGTGGTAGGCCATACCAGCAAGGTCACTTTTGGCACTCTCAGACTCTACAAAGATACGAAAAGGTTTGGACTTAAGCTATAGTATATGTTCTGAATAAAAATAATCCTAAATCCCTCAATAACTTCTACAACACTAGCATTTTTTATTTATTTTTTAAGCAAAGTCCAGACCCCCCCCCCCCCCCCAGAGAGTCTCAATAGCAGAATTTGAAGACACTACAGGCATACCCCGCATTAACGTACGCAATGGGACCGGAGCATGTATTTAAAGTGAAAATGTACTTAAAGTGAAGCACTCCCTTTTCCCCACTTTTGATGCACGTACTATACTGCAATTGTCATATACGTGCATAACTGATGTAAATAACACACGTGTAACAGGCTCTATAGCCTCCCCGCCTGTGCACAGCTTCGGTACAGGTAGGGAGCCGGTATTGCTGTTCAGGACGTGCTGACAGGCGCATGCGTGAGCTGCTGTTTGCCTATTGAGCGAAATGTACTTACTCGCGAGTGTACTTAAAGTGAGTGTCCTTAAAGCGGGGTATGCCTGTATATAAAGATCCCACAACCTAAGTAAACACTTTGCTAAATATTAAATATTAAGTTATCTGCAACTGTGATGTATCTCCCCATTCGTTTTTCTTTTTGGTGCCCACCCCTACACCCTCTTCCACAAGATTTTACCGATAGGGTCTTATCTCTTTATTTCCCGGTAAAATATGTTGATAGACCTCTGTGCTGTTCCTTCCCCCCTCCTCCCCATCCTCTTTTGTTTAATGCATCAACCCTTTAATATTTTATATCTGTATATCTCCGCCTGAAAAAACAATAAACATTTAAGTTAAAAAAAAAAAAAAATACATTTTTTACAATTAAATTTGGATCAAAATAGGTTTCAAAGCAGCATTTCATTCAAAATACTTTTTCAAAAATACTATCCCACTCTCTATACCCTTTTCAATGATTTTTAATGCTATAGCAACTATTTCGGAAGCCATATCCTTTCCTCTTGAAATAGGCAGCCAAATTGGGTGCCCTGGGAAGCAGGATCATCACTGTTCGATCACAGGAGAGTAGATCCAATGGCAGTTTAGACAATTACATTGCCGTAAAGGAACTGTTGCATTTATTAAAACAAAAAACTGTAAGAGGAAATTATGCTTTACACATACAAACCTCAAAGTATAATTTGGATACATTAGCCAAGAAGAATCGCAAATTCAGTCAATCAAAATAATTTGAAGATTTATATCAATTGGAAAATAATTAAAATATAGTAATTAAACAAGTGGACAAGTGTGTGTGGGGGGGGGGGAGCATTGATGATCATGAGTTACACAAATTATCTATAAGAATCTGAGAATGATTATGAATGCTTTTCGGATTTATCTGGTTTAAAAAACTAATCCAACCCAGGATTCTCCGACAGAATTATAAATAATTTTGAATAAAAAGGTAACAAATTGGGCATTTTAGACGATGCAGCGTTTACATTTTCATTTAACAGACACACCAAAACACCTTCATTTTATACCAAATACTCATACATTTAAAGCCCCCACCTGGGAGACCAATAATTTCAGGAATCAATTCAATGATTGAAAAAAATGGGTCTACAGTATGTAATCATACAAGTTTGAATTTCACTCCCATCATACTCAAGTTTCCACACAGGTTTTGAACAGGTCACAAGGAAAAAGAAAGTTACATGTGGGGCAATATGCACTGTTTTCTCACTCCATATGAGTATTGATCATGAACAAGGATGAACAGCAATTAGGAAAATATTGATAAAGGATCAAAACCATTTGTGAAACAAATCGATTGTATTATTGAAGAAATTGCATTCAAATTGGGGCATAATTATTTTGTTTGAATATAGATTTTTCTTGCACAAATGAACACACACCCTTTTTTTTCTCCGTTTCTTCATCCATTTACAATTTCAGATCAATAGTTACAGAATTCAGTCAGTCATACATTGGAATGAAGGTCATGACCAACAGGGGAGCCTCTACAAACCAAGAAGTAGATGGTACACTGAACTCCTTTATCCAGACTGCATTTATAAACTGACCTATGGAAGATTTGTAATTAAATACCGCCGAGTGTGCACAAATCTTGCCGTGCTGCTATACTGGAGGAACGTTTTTATTCTTTGAATTATTGTTGTCCAGTGCAAATCGCCGAATATAATAAGAAACATTATGTTGAGAGGTTCCTTTTGAACTGTTGATTCACATTTTCTGAGAAATTCTCTCAACCTAAACTTTACTTTTAAGTACAATAAAAATGTAAATCGAATTTCTGGACTTTATACAAAGATATGAAAGCAAGTACTGTAGTAAAACCTTATTTCAAAGACGTTGACCGCAATAATTCTGTTCTTCATTCAAGGCACTACACGAGCCAGCTACACGAGTCCCTGCACTCCCTGCTCGAGGACCCGCCGGGAACACGTGATCCGCCACAGAAGGAACCGCCGGATGGGAGAAGCACTCCGGTCAGGTTAGAGATCACTTTTCTTACACGGCTATCCAGATTGTGCCTTACTGTGCCCAAAAGAAGTTATTATCTCCTATCTAGGGGTACACACTCCGCTGCTCTCCTCCATCACCTCAAACATTGGCAAATCTGCCCTACCACTGCTACACTGAGGATTAAACAGTCCTCAATACCGACACCAATTTGAAGCACCACATTAGGGGTTTATTCCCTTATCTACCTATGTTCTTCATTCAAGTATTAGGAGAGAAACTGTACGAAACGAGATTTACTATGAACAGGCTCCTACACTAGAAAATAAATTCTTACATAGAGAATATAACTTGGAGGAATTAAAGGCAGTCAAAGAGTAAACAGGCAGTTTAGACAGAGCAATAATGTTAAATAACACAGCCAAGTGAGAAACCCTTGCAGAACTTTGTTCCTTTCACTCAATTCAATAAGGAATCTTTTCAGATTAATAAAATATTGAGGAAGCATTGGAATATTTTAAAACCAGATGCAATTTTATAAGATAGTAGTGGTGAGAATCAACACACCAAAGAAAGAGTTGCAGAGCGGAATTACGAGGCGCATGGAACCCAGAGGGACACCCAAGTCCCATAGTAACAGTAACACAACAAACCCGAGGGAAACTGCAGACTGGGAAGAGAAAGACACTGCAACTATGTAAGGCTTTGAAGGCGTAATAATGAAAACAATGAATACTTGGCTTAGTCCCACTAAAGGTGGCTGCAGGATAAGGCAACAAGGTAGAAAAATTAATAATGGTAAAAAGGGGTGGAACACACTAGGGGGAGGCAAGCCACATAACAGAGGGAGAAAAAAAACAAAAAAAACATTCGGATGGGGAAAAAAAATTGGAGGTGATAAGGCGTGGAAAAAATGCTCAAAAACAAGGGAAATTAATAAAGGGGGGCAAAGTCTCGGGAAACTCCATCTTCAAGTCAGTTCTAATCCACCGCAGTACTTCCCGCAGGGTTGCCTGTGTGATGGTCCACAAAAAAAACCCCTGTATTACCAGATACCAGTTTTCAAGCCACAGTATACAAATACCAGAAAATCAGCAGCAGAGAACACCCTGTTCAGGAAACAGTTGGTCCATAAAACAGCCTGTAAAAAAATCTTTTTCCTCCATCCAATTTATTTTTTCTCCCCCTGTTATTTGCTTGCCACACCTAGTGTTCCACCCCTTTTTACCAGTATTATTTTATTGTATTATGTACAGTACAATAAATGCAGACAGTTTAATCAAATAAAAGGATCAAATAAGCAGAAGTCCCAAACATACATCACCATATATTTGGGTTCTCAAGGTCTTGAGTGGAAAATTAGATTTTACATGCCATAGCATTGGCACTCCCTTTGTTAAAATCCCATCCCATATATCTCAGTTGCAGGGTCTTTATTCTAAAATCCCCCCCCCCCACCCCCCACGCCTCTTGCAAACCCAGGCATTGACCTTGACCCCAGAAAACCCTACTCCTTGATCTACACAGAACCAAACAGTGTCAGTGACCAACCATAAAAACAAGTCACATATTTTTAAGGTAACCTAAAATTAACCCGATGTGCCAGATTCCTTAAAGTACTTATTAATATCTCATGGTCTTATGACGAGATATATTTATGCCAGTTGAGGTTCTATATATAAAAACATTTTATTTTGATGTTTTATTTCTACGATTCCAGTGATAATTTGCTGGTCATTTTAATGGTTTAAATAAAAAATATTAAGGCGAGTAAGAACGGTGCTCCAGTGGTTAAAAAATAAATCAATAAAAAAAAATTAAAAAAAAAACTTAAACCAAGAACCAAAGTGCAGATTATCATTGGGTGCTAATAGTGCTAAGGGACTGTCCAAATCCCTAAATAAGCATATAAGGATAGGTAAACGAAATGATTACCTATCATTAACTATAGTATATTGGCTTATTAAAATAAACTTCTTCAAAAGGGGAGATAATCGATATAGAAATAATATTATTTTATATTAAGTAGCTAAGTTTGGGAGGAGTTTAAATATCCTGTGGCTAATTTAACCCCCCCCCCCCTGCTTAACACACTTTTGAATATTCAGTGGGATAAAGAGTCTGGGTACTAATCGTGTTTCCCCCTGTTTTTTGGAGAATGTTTATATGTTGCAAGTACAGTATTATTATAAATGTTCTATTGTATGTGTAAACGTGACCTAAACATGTATGTATACAAGATAAACATAGATGTATACATAACAGTTACAATCGTTGCTATACAACAGAATGTTAGATGGTATATGCATGTATATACAAGATTAGCGAGCAGGACATGGACATGTGAGTCCCCGAAGAAGCTGAATGCAAGTGAAATACGTAAGCACAGTAGTCAGAGTTTAAAGGATGGCGCAGTACACCTTTACTGCTTCCATAGTAATTAAGATGCAAAGTAGCAGACAGGTGCTGCTAATCAAATGCCATTGATTAATTGATCATCAGCAAGTGTGACCACCTCAATAAAAGCCGAAGTTTTAGCAGTTTGCTGGTCTGGAGCATTCAGGTGTGTGTTAACACAATGCCAAGGAGGAAAGACATCAGCAATGATCTGAGAAGCAATTGTTGCTGCCCATCAATCTGGGAAGGGTTATAACGCCATTTCCAAACAATTTAAAGTCCATCATTCTACAGTGAGAAAAACTATTCAAAAGTGGAAAACATTCAAGACAGTTGCCAATCTTCCCAGGAGTGGACATCCCAGCAAATTCACCCCAAGGTCAGACCGTGCAATGCTCAGAGAAAATGCAAAAAACCCAAGAGTTACATCTCAGACTCTACAGGCCTCAGTTAGCATGTTAAATGTTAAAGTTCATGACAGGAGAATTAGAAAAAGACTGAGCAAGTATGGTTTGTTTGGAAGGGTTGCCAGGAAAAAGCCTCTCCTCTCTAAAAAGAACATGGCAGCACGGCTTAGGTTTGCAAAGTTGCATCTGAACAAACCACAAGACTTCTGGAACAATGTCCTTTGGACAGACGAGACCAAAGTGAAGATGTTTGGCCATAATGCTCAGAGTCACGTTTGGCGAAAACAAAACACATCATATAAGCACAAACACTTCATACCAACTGTCAAGCACGGTGGTGGAGCGGGGATGATTTGGGCTTGTTTTTGCAGCCACAGGACCTGGAAACCATGCAATCATTGAGTCAACCATGAACTACTCTGTATACCAAAGTATTCTAGAGTCAAATGTGAGGCCATCTGCCGACAGCTAAAGCTTGGCTGAAATTGGGTCATGCAACAGGACAATGATCCAAAGCACACCATCAAATCTACAACAGAATAGCTAAAAAAGAAAATAATCAAGATGTTGCAATGGCACAGTCAATGTCCAGACCTCAACCCGATTGAAATGCTGTGGCTGGACGTTAAGAGAGCTGTGCATAAACAAATGCCCACAAACCTCAATGAACTGAAGCAACGTTGTAAAGAAGAGTGGGTCAAAATTCCTCCACAATGTGAGAGACTGATAGTCATACAGAAAACTATTACTTCAAGTTATTGCTGCTAAAGGTGGTTCTACAAGCTATTGAATCATAAGGTGTACTTAGTTTTTCACACATGGCTTCTCCAGTTTGGCTTTATTTTTGTTACATAAATCATGACACGGTGTAATATGTCATGTGTTGTTGTTCATCTGAGGTTGTATTTACCCAATTTTAAGACCGTCTAAGGAACAGATGATTGTTATTATGTCCTGATATGTAAAACCATGGAATTCAAAGAGGGTGTACTTTGTTTTTCACAAGAATGTATTATACTGCCATTCTGGATATGTACTACAGTATTGTGCTCTGTTTGGCTGTGAGGATTCGGGGATTGCGTCCCTTGCGGCGCGGTCCCTCCTCTCTACATACCAGTACTGCAGCGACTGCTGCCTTCGATCCGCCCCCCGCTGGTGCGCGCACCCCTGCTGTTTACAGAGCACGCGTGCACCCGCTCCTGTTCTACCAGGTCACAGACCTTAGCTCCACCCACTCAGTCGGGCCGCCGCTGCGCACGGCGTGCACGCGTGATGTCGCGCAACGAGACCCAGCTGCGAGTCAAGATTGCTGTGAGCCCTTGTCTTCCTGCAGACTATCCCTGTCTCCGCTGGGGCCACGCCTCTGCTCCGCCTCCTGCCCCATTGATCACTTCCTGTATAAGAATCTGCTCAGTGCTCAGTCTCATTGCTGAGCATAACTTTGTGTAGCCTTTGCGTGTGCCCGTCTTGTCCAGCCCAGTCTTGTCTTTCTCTGCAGTTAACCTCTCGTGTACCGACCTGGCTTTGCATTTGGATTCTCTCTGGCTCTTGACCCCTGGCTTACGGATAACGACTACGAGTACCTCTCCAACCCCAGACCACAGGCTTACGGACTTCAACTCTGTGCACCTCTCCAACCCACGGACCGCGGCAAGTATTGGATTAACCCTTTCTTCATACCCAGACCCAGCAACGCTACAAACCACCTTCTGGGCCCGCCCCAGCTACTGTGAGTGTGTGGCATAGTCCTTCCCACCTCAGTGCCGGGGTCAAGTCTTGTTTGAGGGCTCCCGCAAGCGTTACAGTATGCTCAGCCCAACAAACATTGACCCCCTGAGGTGGGCCTAACCACAACTGCTTCTACTCTAGAGGGAAACATACCCCAGGAACCACGTCTTCCGACACCCAATCGTATGCGGGTGAACCCCTAGGATGCCGACGCTTTCTAATCCAATGTGATATCCACTTTGAATTAACCCCTTCTCGCTTCCCTACCGATAGATCCAAAGTGGCTTGTTTCATTTTATTGCTAACCGGAGACGCATTGGCTTGGGCATCTCCTATCTGGGAGTTAATGCCTGAACTCACGCAGAACTTTCTGGTTTTCAAAAAAAAAAAAGTTTCAGCAGGTCTTTGACACTCCTGGCCGCGAGGCTACTGTGGCCTCTTCTCTTTTCCACATCACCCAGGGCAACCGGACCGTCGCGAAGTACGCTCTTGAATTTCGAACTATTGCCGCGGAAACCGGTTGGGACGACGAGGCTTTAACTGCAGCCTTCTGGCAGGGCATCTCAGACTCCTTGAAAGATCAATTGGCTGCACGTGTAAGACCCACTGCCATGGAAGATCTGATCTCTACATCTATACAGGTGGATCAACGCCTCCAAGAGAGATGAAGTGAACTCCAGACTACACTTACGCTTGTACCTATATCTCTCTCTCTCCTACTCGTTCTCCTTTTGTTCCAGTTCCTGAAGCACCTGACCCCTTGCAGCTGGGTACTCACCAGTTGTCCTTTACTGAAAAGCAGCGCCGGAGAAGCGAGGGGCTTTGTCTTTATTGTGGCCTAGCCGGTCATTTGGCGTACCGCTGTCCTACGCGTCCGGGAGAACGCCAGCGGCCTATAAGGTATGATGGAATTTCTTTGGGTACCATATCTTCTTATCCTCCTTCCAGGGAAAATATGTCAAAAAGGATCCTTCTGCCTATCATAATGGAAGGTACGGACTTTCATATTTCTGCACTTGCCTTCATCGACTCTGGGTCTGGAGGAAACTTCGTGGATCAGAATTTTGCTATAAAACACCGGATTCCAGTGCTTAGGAAGTCCACTCCCATAGGACTCGAAGCGATAGACGGCCGTTCACTTCAACCTGCCTTCATCTCCCTGGAGACTGCTATATTCACTCTTTCCACCAAGGATGGACACAAGGAACAAATCTCGCTGGATGTCATTCATTCACCATCGGTACAGGTAATCTTGGGTCTTCCCTGGTTACAATTGCATAATCGTGTAGTTGACTGGACTGAAACTGCCTATACGATGGCCTGGTGCATGTCATATTCCTTGTGCTCCCCCTTCTCTTTCTCTTTCCGGTTTAGAAACCGCTGATACTGTTAAGGGCCCAATCCCTGAGGCTTATATTGCATATCTTGACATCTTTGATAAAGTTAGCTCTGAGGTCCTTCCCCCGCATCGTCCCTTCGATTGTCCCATTGATCTCATCCCTGTTGCCATTCTCCCGAAAGGCAGATCCTATCCCTTGTCCATTCCAGAATCCCGTGCTATGTCCGAGTATATACAAGAGAACTTAAAGAAGGGATTTATAAGAAACTCCACCTCACCTGCTGGGGCAGGCTTCTTCTTTGTGAAAAAGAAAGATGGTCTCTCCGCCCCTGCATTGATAATAGAGGTTTAAATAAGATCACCCAGAAAAACCGGTATCCCTTACCACTCATCTCAGAACTGTTTGACCGCTTACAAGGTGTCTACATTTTCTCAAAACTTGACCTCCACGGTGCTTACAACCTTATATGCATCAGGGAAGGAGACGAATGGAAAACGGCCTTTAACACCGCCGATGGTCATTATGAGTATCTAGTAATGCCATTTGGACTCTAACGCTCCTGCGGTCTTTCAAGAATTTGTTAATGAGATTTTTCGTGATGTTCTCAATTTGTTTGTCATCGTGTATCTTGACGATATTCTCATTTTTTCTAAATCCCTGCCTGAACATATTCAGCATACCAAGCTGGTACTCTCTCGTCTTCGTCAGAATCATCTTTATGCCAAGATGGAGAAATGTATGTTTCAAAGTTCTACTTCCTTCCTGGGCTATATAATCTCCGAGAGGATTCGCCATGGACCCTGAGAAATTAAAAGCAGTATTGGATTGGCCCCAACCTACGTCGCTTAAAGCCATCCAGCGATTTCTTGGCTTCGCCAATTATTATTTTAAATTTAAAGATGCCGATCCTTCCTCTTGGTCTCCAGAGGCCTGTTCTGCTTTTGAATCCCTGAAAACTTCACGTCCGCCCCCATTCTGCATCACCCCGACCCGTCTCTTTCTTTCACATTAGAGGTCGATGTCTCAGACGTTGCAGCAGGGGCTGTGCTCTTTCAAAGACGTTCTCCCCAGGATCACCTATATCTATGCGGTTATTTCTCCCAAAAAAATTCTCCTGCGGAGATCAACTATGACGTTGGTAATGGAGAACTTTTAGCGATCAAGATGGCACTCCAAGAATGGCAACATCTACTCGAAGGTACCGAAAAACATATTCTTATTCTTACCGATCACAAGAATTTATTGTACATAGGGGCGCTCGACGCTTTGGTTCCCGTCAAGCTCGCTGGGCCTTATTCTTCTCAAGATTTAATTATGTAATTTCTTATATTCCTGGTTGTAACAGGGGACATATCCCTGTTCACAAATGTGCCTCTAATCCAGCAGTGTGGTGGTTAACAGCTGACCTTTGGAGACAGCACATGTCTTGAGCTCTCCCAGCATAGCTGATTGCAAGACACCAAATAAGACTTCTAAACCTGGATGCTGATATTTTCTGTGCACGCACGGGTGCAGTTCCAGGAGAGCAGAGAAGCTTACTATACAGCAGCTAACAGATAAGACTTTCATTATTAAGAGACTGCTTATATCTGCTTATTTTCATGCTATATGTTTTGGGGCTGCGAGACATGCTTGACTTAGGGCGTTGTGAATTAATTGCATGGTATTTTCACTAGAGATACACCCAAGTGAATAGAAGCTTTGTTCCCCCCCCTGTGTTTGGATGATTTCCTGATGAAAAGGAAAAGGCACAATAAAGCCTATTATAATTTCACATTATAAAGACTCCATTTGTGTACCTCTGTGAACATCCGTCTACACTGGTACTAAGAATTGAAAGGCCGATGCATTGTCTCGTCAATTCCTTTCCGAGGACAAGTCAGACGAAGTTCCCGAAACCATTCTCCCTTCTAAATTTATCATCGCTGCTAACTCTTTCGACATTTTGGACAAGATTCTGGAATCACAGACGCAGGTGCCTGAAGGACTGGAGGTTCCTGAGGGCTGTGTTTACGCGGCAACCAAATTCCGTCGAAAGATTCGAGTGGGGCCATGCTTCCAAATCAGCCGGTCACCCTGGGATCCGAAGAACCACCGACTTAATCAAGACGTATCGTCTGGTGGCCCGAGATGCTGAGCGACATTAAAAAATTTGTTTCATCCTGTTCAGTCTGTGCTCGGAATAAGTCTGGTCGACAAAAGCCTGCTGGTCTGCTACGTCCGCTTCCCATTCCGGAACGCCCCTGGTCCCACTTATCAATGGATTGCATAATGGAGCTACCTATTTCAAATGGTATGAATACCATCCTGGTCATCGTGGATCGTTTTTCAAAGCAGGCCCATTTCATACCCCTCAAGGGCCTTCCCAATTCTGCAACTCTTGCTGAGATCTACATTCAAGAAGTCTTTCGTATACATGAGGTTCCCGTTTCTATTGTATCCAACCGGGGATCACAATTTGTGTCAAAACTTTGGCGGGCGTTCTCAAAGATTCAATATTTCGCTTCTTTTTTGTTCTGGGTACCACCCGCAAAGGAATGGCGAGACAGAAAGGGTAAACCAATCACTAGAACAGTATCTTAGAAGTTTTGTTTCTGAGACTCAAGACAATTAGACTGATCTATTATCCTGGGCTGAGTTTGCACACAATTCTCTCAGAAATGAGTCCACCCAAGAGTCGCCTTTCTCATAAATTATGGCTATCACCCTAATTCTCTTCCTTTATCTTCTAATATTGCTGGAGTTCCAGCCGCTGATGCTAGAGTCAACGCTCTTCAAGACTCTTTGAGTAGGATCCGGAAAACTCTTCAAGAATCTGTTCAGAGACAAAAGATCCAGGCTGGTCAGGGAAGGCTCTTGGAAGGGACTACAAGTCCCATTAGCCTTAGAAGTGTCCCACCTGACGCCAGGGAGCCAATAGGAGCTGGAGAAGTGCTGCAGGCAGAATAAGGAAGTGTGTCACAGGGAGCATGCAGCCAGAGTGTGACAGGGAGAGGTAGGGGACAGAGGGTCCGTGCAGAGGGCAAGTAAGCCTCTGCACTAGGCCAGCAAATACCCCTCCTGGCCCAAGATAGGCCCTGTGTCAACTCTAGCTTGTGGCTGCTACAGGGACAGGCCCTAGCATAGGGAGCGGATCCCTGTAGTATCTAGATATAATTAGGGACACAGCAGACACTGAACTCCCTGAAGAGAGGTTTGGGATCAGGCCTCATTGAAGAGACTACAGAGACATTGCCTTTGTGGAATCAGCCTGACGATGTCTGTGTAGGAGAGAGGATCGGCGGATCCTTTGCAAAGTCTCATCAGACTGGGTGCTGCAGTGCCCGGCAGGTAAAGGTCAACAAGTGCACCAACATACCGGTATATACCCAGGCACTGATCACGCCTATAAGGGTGGGTTCTTTGGGGACACTGTTGGACTAGTGACCAAGGGACTTAATATACTGCGGTATTATTGGGGACTCTGTGTGAGGTACACAGTATTCTGAACACGGTGTGGGACACGGTGGTGGGTATCATTTCGGGGAAGTAAGCCCTGCGAGGAGTGTGGTAGTTGTGCCATATATCTTATCCATAAGGGAGAGTAATCCTGTGAAATAACAATTGCTAATACAGTAAAGGTGTCGTTATTTTATACTCCGTGGGTGTTATTATTGTGTCCTGTGAGGGGCTGCTTCCGCTCTGCTGGGATCCCTCACAGGTGGAGGTGCTGCACCAGAGTAAAGCTGGTTCTATAATGAGGTTGCGTGCTACGCCATGCGCGCGTGCCAGTTATACATGGCTGAGGTTAGTCAGCCCTTCTATACAAGGGCCGCAAGCGCACGTCAGGGAGCGTGGAGCCGACAGACAGCGGGGAAGACCAGAAGATAAATATTTTGCGCCACTACTGCCGATTAAATGTGTGTGTATAT